>NC_053155.1:89165071-89397571 GCF_016835505.1 Polypterus senegalus | reverse complement strand
TATGCCATGCCTTGTTTTAATATAGAAGGATATTCAATAACTTACCCTCTTAATTTACTGTTTACTTGCTTAAATAGTAATTTCCTAAGGATTAGTAGTAGGACAGTCAGGTGGTATAGTTGGCAATGCTGCTTCCTCATCAATTCAACATTCTAAGCTTGAATCCTGTGCCCATTCAATTGTATATGTGGAGTTTACATGAATTTCATGAGTGTCTAGGAGATTGTATTAAATTAGTTACTTGTGGAGGGAAATATTGGGGCAGAATTACGAATATTGTCCTTTGATAAGGAGAGAGGAAGTAAAGGAGGCGCTTAAAACAATTAAACATGGAAAGGCAACAGGACCAGATGAAATACCAGCAGAGCTGTGGAAGAATTTAGGAAAAGATGGAGTAGGTGTCTTGTGGGATCTAAAGCAGAAGATCTATGAACAGGAGAGAATACCTGAGAAGTATGATTGTACCCATTTACAAGAAGAAGGACAATATTCAGGATTGAGGAATAAAGCTGATGTCACACACAACTGGCAAAGGCTTATAGAGGTTTAGGTTTGGTTTAGGGATGAGACCGCCATAGAGGAGAAGCAGTTTGGTTTTATGCTGGGGAGAGGAACTGGTGCAGTTTTTACTTTGAAACAACTCATAGAGAAGCAGCGAGAAAAACAGAAAGGTTTGCACATGGTGTTTACTGATTTGGAGAAGGTTTACCATAGAGTGCCATGTCAAGAGCTCTGGAGGCGCAAGACAGAGAAAAGAGTACCAGAGAAGTCAGAACTCAAGCTAAAAGCAATGGCGGAGTAACAGACAAAATCCCAGTTAGAGTAGGTCTGCACCAAGTGTTGTCTTCTTTTAATACTTACCTCTTTAATCTGGCTATGAATGTTTGGAATCGTAGGGTATGACACCAATTCTCCTGGTGCATGTTTTTTGTTGATGACCTTTGGGGGTGAATAAGCAGTCCTTGGAGTTATGCAATTTTTAAACAAATCATTGTACCCCATAAAGTGCAGGTTCCAATCAGGTGTGGGTGTGGGATTGATGGGGGTGTCTAGCTGATCGCATATGCACATGCAAATGCGAGTGTCAGTCAGGTGGCTTGTTCTTGCCTTAGAGGGAGAAGCATATCACAATATCACACCAACACCAACTAAGGCAGACTGAATATAAGAGGAGCCTGTATGTCAGAGGGGGGAGTTCAGAAAAAATGGAAACGGAAGTTAAACAGAAGAGAGATAGGGAGAATCTGGTGCAGAGGAGAGAGTGAGACCAGTGCTTGGGGCTGCAAAGGGTCACTCTCACTGAGTGTTTCTTGAAAGTTTGGAGTGACATGATGCTCGATCCCATGTAAGGCCGAGGAGAGGCAGCAGGAGATGAAGGAGCAAAGGAAGGCTCAGCACAGTACCCTGCTGGGGAGCCATGAACAGCAGGGACCCGAGCCTGTAAAAAAAGATTGGCTGCACCAGTCAGTTGAACATCTCCTCTGCTGCAAGGTCATATGAGGGAAAGCAGAGGAGATGTTGAGTTTAGAAAAATGCACTAAGGCTTTGAGTTTAAAAGGACTTTATCTTGCTATGGAATTTTACCCTTGTTTCATTTGGATTATTCATTAATTTGATTTTAACTTCCTCTTCCACAACAAGTTTTTTTATTTAAGAAGGATAATTTGAAGCACTGCACTATTTATTTGAATACTGTTTAGATTTTTTCTTTTGATGGATTTTAATAAAAACACTAGGCACTTGTTTCACCTACCCCTTGCTCTAAGTATGTATCTTCATTTACCTGGCTCATCTTAGTTATGACTATCCATGGTTTGGCAGCATGGAGCCAACCTGGACTGTCACAAAGGGCTTTGGAAGATGGAGGATTATAAATAGGAAGAAAACAGAATATATGAGGTTTATTGATGATCAGGATTCATAAGTTGGCCTACAGGGAGAGCTATTGAAAAGTGCGGATACATTTAAATATCTAGGATCAGTTTTAGGGATGTGGTGAGAGAGGACATGCAGGTGATGGGTGTAATAGAACAAGACGCAGAGGACAGAAAGATAAGGAAGAAGATGATCCGCTGTGGCAACCCCTAACGGGAGCAGCCTAAAAAAGAAGAAAGAAGTAGTAGCCAAAGATGGAAAATTAGATGCAGTGAGAACCCATAGAGTGCAGTGAGGATGGAAAAACTGGAAGAAGCTGTCAGGAGTATGGAGAGAGAATTAAGGCGAATGTTAAAGGTAAGGTTTATAAGACAGTGCTAAGACCAGCAATGATGTACGTAGCTGAGACATGGGCAGTAAAGGGAGCACAGGGGAAGAAGTTAGATGTGACAGAATTGAGAATGTTGAGGTTGAAGGGTTGAGTAACAAAAAAGGACAATAAGAAATGAGACAATCAGAGGTACAACAAAAAATTATACCGATAGTACAGGAAAGTAGACTGAAGTGGTATGGACATATGATGAGGAGAGACAATGAATATGTGGGTAAAAGAGTGATGGGAATGGAAGCACAGGGGAAGAGAAAGCCAGGCAGGCCAACGCGGAGGTGGATGAAAATAAAGGAAGGAAAAGTGTTTAACTGGCAAGGAGGCACAGGACAGAGCTGTTTAAGGACGGCTGATGAAGCACATTGACCCCTCATAGAGGTGGGAAAAGATGAAGAGGAAGAAGAAGAAGTTTTTTTTTATATGGCTTGTTTCCTCCCATACTGTCAAAAATGTGATGGTTAGGGTAATAGGTAGTTCCAGATTGTGAGGGCCCTGCAATAGATTGGGCTTGTTTCCTGCTGTGTACCCAATGCTCCCCATGACTCTGAACTAAGTTAACTGGGTTTGAGAATGTTATTTAGTATGTTGTAGTGTTTTATATCATTAAATAGCTATAATTCTGAGTCTGTACAACTAACAGGAGAAAGTTATAACGGAGTAAATAAAGAATTCTGCAAAACATGAAGCAACCAAGTGATGTTTCATTTAGACAATGTCCCACTGCACATGTCCTTTGCCATACTAGCTATTATTGCTGACAAAAGGTTCACATTTCTGGAACCCTCTTCACATTTACCAGGCCATGTCCGTAGTTAATGCTATCTGAAGGATCATTTGCGTGGAATTAAATTTTCAAATAATGCTGGAGTGATGGAGTCTGTTGTAAAGTGATAACCCAGATAACTACTTTGTGTCATAAAATTCAAAATGTGTTTTACCAATTAAGTAGCATGAACTAATTAATCAACTTAACATTTACACCATGAACATTATATTTAATATGCATATGAATTCAAATTATGTTATTAATTTTGTGATCTGCTACAGTCATTTCAAATTTCAATCCTTTACAGTCATTTATTTCAAGCATCATTATAGCTAACTTGGTGGACAGTTTTCTTACCCACTTTTTTTCATTTATTTTATTGCAAACTTTGCTCTGGGTTGTGTGTGTGTGTGTGTATATATATATATATATATATATATATTGTGGCGAGTGGCTGGGGCTACACCCAAGAGGACAGGAGGAGGGCTTAAGCCTTCCTCAGACCATGTGGGGGCGACCACCCTGGTACTTTTGAGGGCCACAGGTACAGAACTTTGAAGCTCAACCCTGTAGGGGCCTGTGGTCACTGCCAAGGAGCACCACAATGCCTTGGGAGCCTGGACCTCAGCACTCCTGCCACACCTGGAAGTGCTGGGGGGAAGAGAAATTGGGGACACCCGGAGTGCTTCCAGTTTCACAGCCGACACTTCCACCACACTGGGGAGTGCCGGTGGAAGATTGTCAGGAAGCACCTTGAGCACATCCGGGTGACTATAAAATGGGCCGCCTCCCTCTGTTCATTGGCTGGATTCGGGAGAGGTGAAGGACAGAGCTTGTACAAATCGGGTTACGACCAAAAAGTTCACCAAACTTTTGCATCTGTTAACGACCAAACACTCGGGTGACGAAAAAGCCAGTTGACCTTCCAGTTCGTACACGCCGATGATTTCTGCACATGTTCAGTCTCTCCCTGTGCAGTGAGTGATCGAGTGAGAGAGAGAGAGAGTGCGAGAGAGCGAGAAGGCAGTTAAAGAAGGCAGTAAGGCCGAGAAGGCAGTTAAAGAATGCACTGGGCTTGTTTCTAAAGCGACTGCTTCGAGCATTGTTTAAATCTCATATTTAATGAAGACTTTTTTCTATTGGATTTTAACCTTCACATCACTTCTGTTTTTATGGGACCATTTATTTATTGAAGGATTCTGAAAGCACTGCACTTTAATTTGGACTTTGTTTCTGATTGTTGTTTTGTTGATTTGAATAAAAAGCACTTGGCACTTTTTGCACCAGCCGATTGCTCCATTGTAGTGCCTCACTGTCGTACTCATCGGTAACATTACCGACAGTGACGGGTTTGAGGGCTCGCGGAAGCGAGATGACAGCATGCAGCGAACCCGCATCTTTACAGGCTTTACCTCAAAACTGTAATCTCCTCTCCACCCAGTTCCTTCTCATTTACTTCATGCCAGAACTCGACTCATGCAAGGTTAGTTTTCTTGGTTGTTTATGGTTAGTTTTTGTATAAATTAAGGATTTTTTCAAATGTTCATTTTTTTCGCCTGTGCTTAAAACTCATTAAAAAAGTGTTTACAGAGAGGTTTGTAAGGCTATAGCGTGAACTCTTGCAATGTTAGTTTTCTCTGTTCAAGGTTTTCTCAGTGTTATTCAATGTTTTTACATTTAGTTTACTATTACACTGTGCCTTCTATGGTATTAGCTATTTTGTGCTTAAAAATCTTTAAAAAAATATATTTACATACAGCTCATACGGTCTGGAACAGATTAATTGTATTAACATACAATCCTATGAGGGAAATTTTATATATATATATATATATATATATATTTATTTTTTTTCCTTTTTTGGCCTATGCACCTTAGGACATTATAGTGGTGCAGTGGTCAGTGTCTGTTTGTAATCTGAGTTTTGCTCTGGGTATGCTAGTTTTTTTCACTACAGATGGGTAGGACAGGGTAACTAACACAAATAGGCCCTTTGTAGGTGAATGGTACTGGTATCCAAATCTGCAACCCTGC
Organism: Polypterus senegalus; assembly: GCF_016835505.1. Lineage (NCBI taxonomy): Eukaryota > Metazoa > Chordata > Cladistia > Polypteriformes > Polypteridae > Polypterus > Polypterus senegalus. The sequence continues at coordinate 89,392,508 of NC_053155.1, read as the reverse complement.
AGGCTTGGAAAATGGATGGACAGATAACACATAATCACCTTAATAGCCAGCTTTTGAATTGCATTTAGAAGAATTACAGCATAAACCAACAAGAACAGGACTCTAATAATTTCACATTTTTATGACTCTTTAATTTCAGAATGAGGCACTGTCACAATTCTCTTTTGGTAATTATTTTCTCCACTCCAGCTATAAAAAAACCAGTCAGTTTACAAAATCCAATCAGTTTTCATTCTGTGATCATATAAAATACACACTATAATTCACAAATAATTGGAGCATGAATATATGTATAAGCCGCTTCTTACATGTGTGAAACATCATCAACAGTGTGCTTTTTGTAGAATGAATAGAAATATTATGCTCTTTAACTGCAATTTAAAAATGTGCTCCGAATGAACATTTTTAAACCAAACATATAAAATAATGAATAATTTTAGTGATTTTTTTCAGAATGAACCTATATTTTTGGACTTGGCATTAAGGTGTTTTTTCCAAAACTTGAACATATTCATAAAATATAAAAACATGCTATAAAATATTCAAAAATCTATGACAATAGTTTTAGCAAACGTATAGTTGAAACTGAGACACCATTCACAATGCAAGTCTCCATTTCAAGTTAAATGGATGCACAATATGTGGCATTAAAGACACCATTTTATAGAAAGCACGTTGCCAAGAGAGTTTACTCATCAAAAAAAATTCTATTTGAATGACTGGAGAAAAAATATGTAGTAGGAACAAAGAAAATACTAGGATCTGGTCAAAAAAATCAAGGAAAGGTAATACTTGAGAATAAAAACAAACATTTTAGCAGAGAAGGCACAGGGAGAAAATAAAAACGGTTAAGTAGAAAATAAATGAAAGAAAAATCAAGAGTCTGATGGGGAAACAGACAAATTACTTCTAGTGCTGTTAAAAGGAAAGCTAATGCTGGTGACCAACAGAAAACACAGGTGTTTGATACATTGGGAGGCCCGAGTGCATAAAGTACTTGGAAAGCCATGCATGAAAAGTGTGGCAGACTCTACAGTCTGCAGAATACAAATGCTCAGGTGGGTCAAGCACAAAGGAAACCCTTTTCTCAACTCTGTAAAAGCACAAAAAAGAGCAGTGGCTGCTGACAATGTTTTAAACAGGTAGGGCAAAGGTATACTATTCTGCTACTTTACACTTTTAATACTATGTAACATGACTACACTAGAAACACATAAACATATTCAATTATAAAAATAATTGTATCAATACTCTTAACATTAATACATTATCATTACAAGTGGTCACACACATGTGCATGAGGGACAGTTTACAGGCTCAAATAGTGTTATTTATCAGCCAGACCAGGGGTTGGCAACTGATCCCCTCTCTTTTTGTTTCCCTGCAGTTCAGCTGAAGGCCCTGCCTTTCAGTGACATCACTACTGAACCACCCAATAACATCACTTCTGGCCAACCCTGATGACATCACTTCAGGTACCCAGAATTCATCCTCCTGCCACGTCGGCCTCCCTAACTCCACCTCTTCCTCCTATCCACCATATTTATAGAACAGACTCATCCTGTTAATTCAGTTCAGTTGTGAGCTCCAATCTGTAAAGACGTGCTTCTTTTATTTTGCTTATTTTTCAGTATACGAGGTGGCCATCCCCAAACCGTTTTCTTGTCTACTGCCTTATTTTTACCACAATATGTTTTCCAAATAAATTAGAATATATTTATATAATTACTATGAGTTCTATTTTGCACAATAAATCACATTTTTACAAGTTAACACAATTACAAATGGAGTTACCTGCAACTCAACTACGATAGCTGTTGTTAATCTTACTATGTTATTGCATCATTTCACTAACCTAGGTGTTCCAGCGTCTATCACTTTAAGCCAATACAATTAAAGTAACAGAAATGTAACTTTAACATTTTTATGCACTTGTGGCAAATTATACTAAGGAAACAAAATAATAAATATTAAAGAATTAACATGACATTAAATGAGCAAGACAAAAAGTATATTATGTGTGTACTGTTTCACACTCGTTATTAACACAGTATTTTCAAATGAGATTGTGAAACTTTCAAAATATTTTCCAAATACTGTACAATATGCTATGAACATTATTCTGTTTATTTAATCACATTAACTATTTACATTCCAAGAAAAGGAAGAAATATAACAGAAATCCTGACTCATACCTCTTTCTATAGAAGCTTTATCAGGAATGAGCCAACGTGTCATTTACTTCCTTTGCTCGCAACTACGTATGCCATTTGTAGCACATAGCTCAGGGGCTCGCCCCAATCAGCCCTATACATTTCTATGAAATTGCATTTTCTTTGGTTGTTGTTGTTACATCTTGATACATTTTTGTCTATTAGAAATTCTGAGGTGAATTCAATGTTGCTCTTTGGCAGGCAGGATTAAATGACGACGGAATTGTAGCATCGGCGGCAAGCACCACAACAGATGGATTCTCTGCTCTTTACATGGCTCTTTGAGGTGGCTCACTATCTTGCTACCCTTAAAAATAATGTTAACCTTTTGCCGCACTAGTTGGAAAAGCCTGAATCTTTGCAGGCTTGCCATTTATATAGGCGCCCCTGCCACCGGTGATGTAATGCCAACTCATACTTGGGTAACTCATCTCTGGCTGATGGAACTTGTCAGGGCTGCTACAGTACTTTGATTGGGCAACAGTGAACAAAACACTATGGTGATATGTCACCAATATAACATGGTCGTCATAATGGAAGAATAAGATATTGATTCAAGATGGTTTAAAGTGTTTATTTTAGATTTTATTATTTTTTATTTTTATTTTAGATGGGCACTGCTACAATACACCAGCCACCACTGAAAAAGAGCAAATAAAATAGACAGATATGTAGTAAAAATCAGCAAAATGAACGTTTTATTGTGACACTGTAAATTAAAGCATTGTCTCATTAAGCACAGGTGGAACAGCAGCTAAGTGATTGAAAATGAACAGTAAAAGCAGGAGAAGTGCAAAATCCGATCTGCTGCAGATGTGCAGTGGATCAGCACATCTGAAATGGCCAGGAGTGGAGTGAGCAGCACTGCTGCTGCCCCAAAACTTACCAGAATGTCTGCCTCTGAACAAGGAGAGCTACTGCTTAGAATTAAGCAGAATTATCATTACAGAAGGACTTGGATAGCATACAGGCTTGGGCAGATTTGTGGCAGATGAAATTTAATGTCAGTAAATGTAAAGTATTACACATAGGAAGTAAAAATATTAGGTTTGAATACACAATGGGCGGTCGAAAATCGAGTACACCTTATGAGAAGGATTTAGGAGTCATAGTGGACTCCAAGCTATCAACTTCCCAACAGTGTTCAGAAGCCATTAAGAAGGCTAACAGAATGTTAGGTTATATAGCACGATCTGTGGAGTACAAGTCCAAGGAGGTTATGCTCAACCTTTATAATGCACTGGTGAGGCCTCATCTTGAGTACTGTGTGCAGTTTTGGTCTCCAGGCTACAAAAAGGACGTAGCAGCACTAGAAAAGGTCCAGAGAAGAGCGACTAGGCTGATTCCAGGTCTACAGGGGTTGAATTATGAGGAAAGATTAAAAGAGCTGAGCCTTTACAGTTTAAGCAAAAGAAGATTAAGAGGTGACATGATTGAAGTGTTTAAAATTATGAAGGGAATTAGTACAGTGGATCGAGACTTGTATTTTAAAATGAGCTCATCAAGAACACGGGGACACAGTTGGAAACTTGTTAAGGGTAAATTTCGCACAAACATTAGGAAGTTTTTCTTTACACAAAGAACGATAGACACTTGGAATAAGCTACCAAGTAGTGTGGTAGACAGTAAGACGTTAGGGACTTTCAAAACTCGACTTGATGTTTTCTTGGAGGAAGCAAGTGGATAGGACTGGCGAGCTTTGTTGGGCTGAATGGCCTGTTCTCGTCTAGATTGTTCTAATTCTAATTCTAATTCAAGCTGACACCTTGAAAAGTGTTTTAAGAAGCAGATTACTCAATTTCAATGAAACGCTTTCATGGGGCTTTCACATTTTACCATTTTATGGCATGACTTTTCTTCTCCTTCTGTTTTTACATTATTCTTTTATTTATCTTTGTTACTTATGAGATATTTGTATGAAACAGAGTTTCAACTATTACCTACCAAAACAATTGTTAATGGCTCCAGCTTACTTCATGGCATTTCACACACTGATTGCATGTGTCTTCTTTTATTTTGTAACATTTAAATCGCTTCTTTACATTAACACATGGACGTATGTATTGATATTGATTCTGCATTAATATATCATCCCAGGTTCAGTTTTCTGTAGTTTCAAAAGCAATAATTTAAACGAAGAGGTTGTTCATCTCTCACCCCTCGAAAACATGTCCTTCAGTGTTTTAAGCTATCCTAGTGCATAGTAAATTACAAACCGGGAAACACTTGTGTAACTGCGGAGCCTGCAAGAAACCACTTAGACACCTCCTTAATTATCTCACGACACATATTCTCAAAGGGCCAACCAACCTTCTGTCGATTAAGAGGCTTGCTGAACATTTTGAGCTATTTGTATTGACATGGTTAGGCACTATTGGCAGAAGCATCTATTTTGTTGCACGTCTCTTTTTGACACATTTCTTTTGATGTGGCTAGTGTAAATAAGCAGGAGTTCCTGTTTTTTAATGCATCTCTTTTTTGTCATCCCTACTGTCTCAGCTGGGTACAAACTGCAGTTGGGTAGCTAGGGGTGGCTGGAGGGTGTGGTCCGCTCCAGGCAGCACATTTTTGGGGGCGGCATTATTGGGCAAAAAGCTCAGTACAAGGCGTGTGTCAGCAGTAGGGTTTGGAAAAATATTACTCATGAATGAAAAAAGTAAAATTCTCAGATTTTTATCCACAAATGCTTCAAAAATAATTTTTAGACTGTCCTGTGACAGCATCAGACGCAGCAGTTGAAATTTATGAGGCAATAACAAAAATAAACAAACATTACACCGATAATTATTTCTACAAAGATAAACAACTAATTTACTGTTTTTAATTTCGTTTCGTTATCAATCCGAATGCATTCTTGTTCTGTGCAGAAAACATCCCCACCTATCACTTGTACACTATACTGGTTCTGGTTTTCGCAGCATAATTATATTAAACTAATAATTACAACACGGCTTATCAGTGCCTCTATACAATATTCTTGTCTAGTTGATGCTTATAAATAATTACACATGAAAAGTTATTGCTGTTTCTCTATATATGAATAATCTATGCAAAATGTATCTTAATTTTTCTCTATACACCATTTTAATTTTCTATTTAAATAGGTTAACATATTTAGATATGTTGGAATGCAGCAAATTGAAGCACCGTCTCACCCTGAGCGGCATGATGTCTAGCTACGCCACTGACAAACAAGAGCTTCTATTTACTGGTGTATATCTTGTTGACGCACTTCTATTGGCAGGAGGCCGTTTACAACTCAACCGATAATTTTAGGGTGTATCAAGAGAAAGTTTTGACTCTGACCTCTAGGGTGTGACACAGTGAATCTACCACTAAACCCTCAATAAAAGATGCTTTTTTTCTACAAGGATTGCATTAACTCGCCTGTATACTGGTATAAGCACAATGCTTTGCCTCCGCACTACACAGGATACGTTTACCAGAAACATATTCATTAGCAAAACAAGAAAGTTAAAGAAAAACACTTACATGTTGACTCAAACCCAAGTCAACAGCTTCAGAACCCAGCAACCAGTCGTCACACCACTGGAGAGTGCTGACACTCTCTGTGAGTGTTTTTGTGGATTTCCACCCAGGATTGGCGCAAGAACAAATGAAGCAGCAGGGGTTCAGTGCATTATTACTATACAAAGAGATTGGTTTGCAGCCTCAGCAACAGGAGACTGTGAAACGAAGCAAATCAAAAAGCTCAGCCCAGCACTGCATGCTGCTCACAAAAATAAAATAATGGCATTAATGCACAACCACCTTAATATTAAGTAATCAAACCATTTCACCTTACGTAAAGTAAAACTGCATCAAGGCTCTGCTTGATATCACTTAAGTTAAAGCAAATGCACACAAATATATTATTAGACCACTGAACCTACCATTAAAGGGTTGAATTTGAGAAGCTTAAAAAACTAACCTCCTTGAAAGTTATGAACATGAGAGACCAATGAGTCCAATACTGTTTAAATATTTTAAGGTATGGTACCCTCATAATAGTTTATCCATTTCAGATACAGTATACATACTGTACATACCTATATACACACATACTGTACATTCATATTATAAATATAATTCAATCTATGATTTAGAAGCCTTTGTTGAGTTTTACCATGCGATTATTTAAGATATTTTAGAAAATAACAATTAAAATGTAAAAAGAAAATCTGGCAAAACAAAGCAAGTAACACAAATAAAAATACCATTATAGATAATGGAGAGAGAACACAAAATAATACATGTAAATAAAAATGTAACTGTGCTATCTGTGCAGTGTATAGTACCATGTTAAATCGAAGCCAATCGCAAAAAGAGTGAACAGGCAAACATTAATTGGTGTTATTTGTTGCAGGCAGTGACAAAAATGGGCATCTCTTAATTTAGACTGTCACACGTGTGCATGGGAGGCAGCTAAAGGGTCTAAATGAGAGTAATTCCATGCTAGACCAGGTGGTGGTGGAGTGCACTGACCTTTTTTCTCACTTTCCTGCAGACCATTCACAGGAAATTCCGTCTGGCCCTGATGACTTCACTTTCCAGTTGCAACCTTGATGATGTCACGTCCGGTTCCTTAGATGACGGCACTTCTGTTGAAGATCACATGACCGAAGAGACTTCCGGATTCAGCCCTTTTGATGATGTCACGTCCGGGTCTGAGCCTATGGAAGAGGACTATTCTGCTTCCACCCTCGATGACTTCACTTCCTTTTCTGGCCTTAAAGCCACCATATTTGACTAAACTAGTCAGTTCTCTTTTGGACTCCATTCTGAGCACATTACTGCTAGCAATTTATCCATCTGCAGCCAGGGAATATGACACGGTGGCTGCCCCAACCCTTTTCATGACTCTGGTGTCTATTTATTGTGACAAGACACAGGGGCAAGATATCAGCATGTAATGCCTGCAAATGTGTTTGTCATTTTTGTAAAATTAAATTCAGCTTCCATAGTCACTGTCCAAAATGGAGAAACCAACCTACAAGTTGCACCTCCTGGAAAAGAGGTTTGAAAGCATTCTGGCAAACGTGAACTGTGAAAACATGACAGAAAAGTCAAAACGATGCCATGAACATGAACTCATGTGGAAACAGTTCTGTCGAACACTCTTAAATGTGCCTGCTTAAACCTCAGTGAATTGATATGCAGGTGTTTTGTTTTAAAAAAGTGTTCACAAAAGATACTTTAACCCCTGTGATAGTATGGGAGTTGTAAAAGCAGTTGTTAATGTTTGTGATGTGGCATCTAATGGATTGACTGAGACATAGCAACCAGATGGACACACAGACAGACACACAGACACCTTTCCTTTTGTTAAGGTGGGAGCCTTAATAACTCTCTGTGCAGTATTTTGCTATAATTTAGTTGATGAAATAACATATTGTAAAAAAATTATATTTCTAGGCTTTCTGCCACATTATGGCAATGCTAAGGTATGAGTGGGGCAGAGCATTCAACAAAAATCACAATGGCTAATAAGACGCTATAAGTGCAGTTTTAGAATAAACTGAAACTGAATCATTTCAGGAATTGAGTGATAGTGATGACGGTGTGAATTGGTCATCAAACATTGACATGGATAGAAAAAATCGATTCACTGTAAGATCAAACGGCCTTCACTTGGCCAATGAATACGGTTGTGTGAAGCTTCACCATGGTGTGACAGTAGCTGCGTGGCAAAAAGGCAAAATGATTGTGAGCAAGTGCAAGGAAAAGAAAGATGTTAGCCCCTAAGCACAATTCACAGTACAGCAACTGCCAATGTTCCCATCACTAAGCCTTGTGCTTTGGTAGCATTCAATAAGAAAATTGGGTGCACTGATTGTGCAGGTTAGGGACTGACATTCTACCCTCTCATGTGCAAACAACAGAAAAAATATAAGGATTGCAACATCGGGCTGTGCGTTGGTGACTTTGAAAACATCTCGATGGAAGAACATACAGTATGTACTAATCTGCATCACTACAGCTGTAGACATTAGTCATACCTTTTCAAGGTTTTTTTTACACTTATAACATTTTTTTCTTGTTGAACAAAAATTCAGTATTTTTCAGGGTTAAACATAACACTAAAGAGGCTACCAATCATCGGTAATTACTAAATGTCTATAAACAACACAACACCTTCAGCATTGCAATACTTAAAATTTCTTTCAAACATTACTTATACTTATTTGCTGAACAACATAGGAATACATGTCAGTTAAGAAAACATACAACCTGAATGATTCCAATCAGTGTAATACAACAAACTTTGTAACAGGTTGTGGCTGTAGTTTTTGTTGTTGCAGTCTTTCTTAGAATCACATGGGTAGTCTGTAGATAGCAACATCTGACCAATATTTATTGTGAAATGTTTCCATCACTCAAAAAATTAGACATCTAATGAGTTCCCATTGTCTGGCTGATTCTTAGTTTTAATTACTTTTAGCTAAACATGATATACTTTAATCTTAAAGTCCCAAGCCACTATTTTACATATTCTTACAAGCATATACACACTGGTTATTTTATCTAAGATTAAACATATGCATTCTAAATTGCACAATGACACTGTTTAACGTTTTTTTATACTTACCTTCCCAGAACTCGTCTTTGTCTCTTTTGCATAAACACCAGAATTCTTATATAACCACAAACCCTTATCTTATCTCTTCCAAAATGTGAATATTAATAATCTCATTTGTATCTGTGTGCAGTTCCTGTTACAGAATATTTTGATTACATAGATTACATAGTGTCCACTTTATCTTATGAGGTCTGGCACTCAGTTTATATTGTAAAAGCACAAATTTTAATCAGCATTACAGCAGGGAAAATGCCACATTTAATGATTTTCGCCCATCATTTTTATAATACAAGGCACATGCATTATAAACATATAATCGAATATAAAGAATGTTTTTAAAATAGTCGTTTTGTGGGGCAAAACCAGCCACCACCTAGCTTAGCCAACATTACAATGTTGTGGGAAGCTTTGATTCTGTGAAACAATAGATTACCAGCAAGCAAAATTTAAAAACTGAAGAAATACATTTACAAATTAGGCAGACATAAATTGAAAACATGCAAATTGTAGATTCTCACAACAGAATGCTTTAAAATTTAAAAGCTATCCTTGGTGATTGGATAGAAAATCCCTTTGTCCACTACAATTTCATGGTTTATAGCAATTGCATCGATAATGAATAAAGCCACAAACACAGGCCTACAGGTGATTGTTTTAACTTCAGATTCCAGAGAATGAAAACACTGTTTTTGGTAACTGATAGTGCTTATCTGTTCTTAATTGTTTTTTTAAATAGACTAACGCAATCATGGAAACAACAAAAGGCATATTCATTAAACTCCCTAAGAACATGGATCTTCTATAATCACTACTTATTGGCTGCTTGATGAGTCACCATGATCTAAATAATCCAAACAAATTGTCATATTTGCTAACATTAATTTACTTAAATGTCACTTTAAGTTCAGTTCTGTAGAATTTGATTTGGTGAAGCTTATACAAATGAAGTTTCAATACAAAAAAATAATTAAAAGCAGGGGTAGGCAACATCGAACCTAGAGGGCCGCAGTGGCTGCAGGTTTACGTTCACACCCAGTTTATTAATGAGAACTCGTTTATTGCTAATGAAGCACTTATTGCTCAAGTGACATTTTTCTGCTTCATTTTAGTGGTCTCACTTGTTAAGGTTCCCCACATTTGAATGGTTATTTCAGTCTTAAACAGCTGCATTCAGTGTTTTTAATGTCTCCATATTAGTAATGAGATGTAAATAACGAAGGAGTCAGCAGTTCACCATCTAACTTGTTTCCATTTACACATGTGTGAATTCATCATGCAGTATTTGGTTTAATAAAACACTCAGAGAAAAATGTGACAGACTAAAAATTATCCATTTTAGGCTTCAAATCATTTGGATGATTTCCTTGGAAATCGACGATATAAGAACATTACATAACAGGTTAATAAGCCATAAAAATTAAACCAGGTCTTAAATTGGCAAGGATTGGTTTCTAATTAAGCAGCTGGGTTGGAACAAAACCGCAGCAGCACAGCAGCTCTCCAGGACAGATGTTGCCAACCCCTGATTTAAAGTAATAGTTATCATTCCCCAGTATTTTACCTCCACAATTAATCCCTGATTTAAAGTAATAGTTATCATTCCCCAGTATTTTACCTCCACAATTAATCACTTCAAGAAGAAAACACAGAAACTATCAACATTCATTCAAAAGCCTCAAGTGAATATACTGTATTAACTGATTTTTAATGCTCCTTACAGCTAGCAGGTTAGTTCTGTTAAGCTGCCTGGTAATTCAAGTCCTCAATCAGTCCTCATTGTATTCAGGGTTCTCATGGAAGGAGTTGATGATGACAGTCAATGTAGGGACATAATGGTGCTTTGATCAGGTTGTGGTGGTGCAGGTCGCCATCCCAGAAAACCAGAAAAAGAACAGAAGAGAAAGTAGGGGTTAGTACGGATTTTGAATATGAATACCATACATAATAATGATAATTAATTGATTATGCAGAGCATCAGGATTAAACTAAGATGAGGCAATGAGAAAGCCATATTAAAGTAATGTGTTTTCAGCAGTTTTTTTTAGTGCTCCACTGTATTAGCCTGGCGAATTACTATTGGCAAGCTATTCCAGATTTTAGGTGCAGAACAGCAGAAGGCTGCCTCACCACTTCTTTTAAGTTTAGCTCTTGGAATTCTAAGCAGACACTAATTTGAAGATCTAAGGTTAAGACATGTGTAAGACATTCCGAAATATAAGATGGAGCGAGATTATTTAAGGCTTTGTAAACTGTAAGCAGGATTTTAAAGTCATTTCTAAATGATACAGGTAACCAATGTAGTGACATCAAAACTGGAGAGATGTGCTTGGATTTTCGTTTCTTAGTTAAGATTCTAGCAGCTGCATTCTGCACTCATTGCAATCGATTTATGTCTTTTTTGGGTAGTCCTGAGAGGAGAGCGTTACAGTAATCTAGTCGACTGAAAACAAAAGTGTGGATTAATTTCTCAGCATCTTTCAATGATATAAGAGGTCTAAATTTTGCTATATTTCTTAAGTGGAAAAATGCTGTCCTAGTAATCTGATTAATATGTGATTTAAAATTCAGGTTAGAGTCAATAGTTACTCCTAAATTCTGTACCTCCGTCTTGACTTTTAATCCTAATGCATCTAGCTAATTTCTAATAACCTCATTATATCCATTATTGCCAATCACTAAAAATTCTGTTTTCTGTTTATTTAGTTTGAGAAAATTACTACTCATCCATTCAGAAACACAAGTAAGAGATTATGTCAGTGAATCAAGAGAGTCAGGGTCGTCAGGCGCTATTGATAAGTACAATTGTATGTCATCAACATACTGTAGCTATGGTAGCTCATGTTAATCTGACCTAACGGAAGCATGTAAATCGAAAAGAACAGCGGACCCAGGATAGAGCCTTGTGAAACACCATATAGAATTTCATGGGTCTTTGAAGTATAATTACCACAATTTACAAAGAATGTTCTACCTGCTAGGGAGGATTCAAACCAATTTAAGACACTGCCAGAGAGGCCCACCGTTTGACTAAGGCGATTTCTAAGAAATTAGGTTATGTACAGGAAAGTTAGGTACAGTATGTTATATGCAGATCATTTAGCTGTATTTTTTATCTCGGGGTTTAAGGTTTTTTTCATCATCATCATCAAGCACATACACAGTACCACCAATGACATGGTGCCTATGAATTCAAATTACAAATTCAAGTTTATCATCATAATGGTAGACTATGCCGAATTCAAATGCCTTTTATTTGAGGACCGGAGGTCTGCATGTTTCACTAGTTCTCATTATTAGGATTCAATTAAGGGATCAAACTGCGCTGAAATAGGTGAATCAATAGGAAAATCTCAAAAAAGAGCTAACTATGGTAAACATAGGGATATTTCTAAATTTATTATAAATGTAAATGTTGCATCAATGCTCTTTTCTGAATGAAGAATACATCCTTCCTGAAGAAGGGGCCCGAGTTGCCACGAAAGCTTGCATATTGTAACCTTTTTAGTTAGCCAATAAAAGGTGTCATTTTGCTTGACTTCTCATTACTGAATGAAGAATAAGAAAAGAAATTTATGAGATCAATGTAAGGTAAAATAATTATTATTAATATTATTATTAATAATTCAGAAAGCACATGGGTGCCTCTGGGCTGAACTTGGGAATCAGTGTCATAGAAAATAATATGTGATGCATGCAAAATGTAACATTGCTTAATTCAAATTATCCAGCAATGTAGTAAAGAAATAAGGATTGCCTTATACATTTAAGTGTTATTTATTCTTCAGTATTGACAATGTTGTTAGTAAAGTGCACACTGAAAAATGATGCATGTTTCTTCCATGCTAAATTAAGTACCATCAAGTATCTTTGCAGTGTCTGATATAAAACTTTCCACAATGTGCATTATATAATGGTTGCACTCTAATGTGTAGTTCATGCTGCAATTAGAATATTGTTCAACATACTATCAGGTATTACATCCCTTTTAGCAATACTTGGATTATTTATGTGTTTAGAATTAGTTGTGCATATGATAGCTCACAAGTGACAATATCAAAAACTTGGCAGCTAGTCATTTAACCAGTTTTTCTATATCATCTACAAATAGAGGTCAATGATACTTTAGATGTGCTTCTAGTAATGTGCAACTTGCTATTCAAATTTTAGTTGTCTTTTTTCTCCAATCATTCCTTTTTGTGTCTTTTAATTCCACATTTAGGATTTCAAGATAATGTTGACTCATTTAATACAAAATTTAAGTTCTGGATCTAAGTTTACTCAACATAAACAGTGAATTGTCTAATACAGTTTTAAATTCTTGATGCCACAATTTCCAGGTCATGTTTTACAATGAATAATACTGATTATATAATTTTAACACCTTTTCATAAGCCCCAAAGAGAATAGATAGAATTACCCCAGGGTGGAAATTTGTTTTTTACAGAAGTTGGCCAGAATGCTATGGACAGTATCCCTATAGAATGTGGTGAGGATTGATGAAGGTAGGCTTGCTTTCCTGAGTCACGGAAGAAAGTGGAGACACTGCTATGCTTACTTGGCTATGGATGTGGTTTTAATTGTAATAAGATCAACTGCCAAGTGCACACCAAGTAATATGGTGCTCTTTCCCAATTCCGCTGCAGAGCTCTTCATGAACTGTGTGGTGTGAACAACATGAGTCTTTCAGAAGTCTACTGTCATCTGTTGAGACGAGTTGTTGCACTTGTACAAGCCCACCGATCATTGTATCTTCAGTTTGTAAGACGACTCATCCTCATTTATGATTAGACCCATCACTGTTATGTCATGAGCAGATGGTGATGGTGTTAGAGCTGTACATACCCATACAGTTGTGGGTTAGCAGAAATGAGTTGAGTAGTCAGCCTTCGAGGATGTCAGTGCTTAATTTAAGGTTATGGTGCTGGAGATGGTGTTACTGACACAAACTGACTGGGGTTTCTCTGTCAGGAAGTCCAGGACTCAGTTGCATATGGGAGTGTTGCAGCCTAGAAAACCCAACTTCCCTATGAACTTTGGAGGGATGATCATGTTGAATGCTGAAATGAAGTCTACGTATAGCATTCTAGCATAGGATTCCCTTTTGTCAAGATAGAACGGGGCCAGATAGATAGAGTAGATAATCCTCAGTGGAATGATTCATGTGACAGGCAAAATGGAGAGGGTATGTGATGTGGAAAGTTCAAGTTTCCTCTTGAAGCATTTCATGATGACCAGAGAGAGTGCTATACAACAATAGTTAGTGAGGCAAGAGGCAGAGGATCTCTTTGACACAGGTATAACGGTGGCAGTTATGCAGCATTTGGCGATGACCACCTGCTTAAGGAAAATGCTGAAGATATCTGTAGAGATAACTGTACGCTAGTTTGCACATTCCCATAGCACTCGGCTAGATATAATATCTGGTCCAGAAACTTATTGTGGGTTTGCATTTCATTAAGCTTTTCTCAGATCAGCTGTAGACAAGCACAGTACCTGTTCCTCATAAAGAGGGATAGACTTCCTCGCAGTTATGTTGTTCAGGGTAGTCTTAATGATCTTAATAGTCTTCCCGGGTCCTCCCTCCGTGGAGTTTGCATGTTCTCCCCGTGTCTGCGTGGGTTTCCTCCGGGCGCTCCGGTTTCCTCCCACAATCCAAAGACATGCAGGTTAGGTGGATTGGTGATTCTAAATTGGCCCTAGTGTGTGCTTGGTGTGTGGGTGTGTTTGTGTGTGTCCTGTGCTGGGTTGGCACCCTGCCCAGGATTGGTTCCTGCCTTGTGCCGTGTGCTGGCTGGGATTGGCTCCAGCAGACCCCCGTGACCCTGTATTCGGAGTCAGCGGGTTAGAAAATGGTAGGATGAATGGTAGTCTTAATGTGGTACTCTCAGGTTCACTGCAATTGATATATTAGTTCTAATTCTAATGACCACATTATTCTATTATATTAGTTCTCTGATCTCACTTTAGTATTTTATTTGCAGGATCTGAGCTAATTAACCTTTGCCTAACAAACTAAATTAAGCAATCTACCAAGCATAACTGAGACTTTTAAAATTTTCCTGCTAACTGGACTGCAATACTCTTCCTCAGAAAAAAAGTAAACTAAATATTTAACAGTGGTTATATTCCTGAAATTTGTTTTTCCCTTGATATTGGTTTAAAAAAATGGTTCTGACTTTAAAAGAAAAATCAACTTCAAGCTTTGTTAAAAAAGAAACCTAACCTTTGCCACTGAAGAAAAAAGATTAATTTTTTTTTCTGCTGTACAAGGTCATGACAATGATTGTGGCTAAAATGAAAAACTGCAAGTAGCAGTTTAATATCTTAAACTCTCAGTTTCTGGCAGCAACTAGCCTATTTTCTTAGGAAATGTTGATTAGGCAAATGCAACAGGTTAAAAGGTGGAAATTCATTTGAATTGAAGAAACTTTCTTTGAGAAAGTCTTTCTCAAAATAAATAAAAGTTTAGACCTAGCCATAGCACAACTAAAGATTTATCTCTCTCTGATTCTGACCTATTGTTGATGTACAGTAAATGTTACCTCTGGCTTTTTCCTAGATTGTGATGATACAGAAGAGTTTGGCAGCACATCACCCCACAAGAATGCAGGGAGACTGAAATCAAATTAGTTACTCCTTAGTTAGGATACTCAATTTTGAATTAGTTCATGCAGCCTTTTCAAATTATGTTAACAAAACAGGATGAAGCATTGAACAAGTTGGATGTACAGTACAGTAGATACTTCAAGGTCGACACAAACCAGAAGAATACTGTGGCAGCACAGAGCTCATATATGTTTTGTTAGTCTCCCTGACACCAAGTTTAGTGGACAGACACCCTGAGAGTGGCCTGATCCTTTAAGAGAGATCAAGGATCCAAGACTGTGTGGACCACCAAGGCAGGCACCTCCACCCCAGCCCAACACAGACAGGCGTGGGATACAAGTTCAATGCTCACATTTTATTTTATTTTTTTTCTTGTGGGAAACGGGGAAGTCCAGCACAGTCTCACAAGCACAAACACAACCCAAACTTCTCTCCTTCTTCATCCTCTTTTCTCCTCCAATCCTCCAGTGAAGCTCCTGACTCTGGCTCCCAGAGTAGTGGCTGCTGGCTCCTTTCATAAGGCACCCGGAAGTGCTCCAGTTGCTCGTTGTTCCGCTTCCAGCAGCACTTCTGGGTGTGGTGGAAGAACTGCCCATAAGGGCTCAGCAGCAACGGGTCACTGGCGGTGCACCCAGATTCCAACAGGGCTGTTTCCAACTCCACCTCCCAGAGGGGCTGCCACCTAGCTCACCAGGGGAGGTAATCCTCTGGATACGCTCCCTACCCTGGTCCTTCCAGCATGGAGGTTTCCCGGCCATATACCACAGAAGGAATCTAGCTTCTTGGCCCTTGAAGTTCCAGAGGTACAGTATATCCTGAGCCCAGAAATTTTTGAGAATTTACACCAGATATAATTGCTGGCTGAGGTCTAAAATCTCCTTCCAGTCATAGGCTGACCAAACTTTGAGTTGTGTGGTGAGTGGAACAGTTTAACTGGTGGGAGAAAGAAGTGAATTTCAATTCAAGTTCAATTTGCAGTGAACATTAACATATCTCACCTGGCAAGAGCTTAAAGAAAATGAGGTACCTTAAAGGAATACTCCTTTAATGATAATTTTTGTATCTGTTACAACATCAATTTTGCTTGTAGACAGATAGATAGATAGATAGATAGATAGATAGATAGATAGATAGATAGATAGATAGATAGATAGATAGATAGATAGATAGATAGATAGATAGATAGATAGATAGATAGATACTTTATTAATCCCAAGGGGAAATTCACATAATCCAGCAGCAGTATACTGATACAAAGAAACAATATTAAATTAAATAGTAATAAAAATGAAGAAAAAAAAAATAAAAAAATAAAAAAGCAGACAATAACTTTGAGTAATGTTAGCATTTACTCGCCCGGGTGGAATTGAAGAGTCGCAAAGTGTGGGGGAGGAACGATCTCCTCAGTCTGTCAGTGGAGCAGGACAGTCACAAAAGTCTGTCACTGAAGCTACTCCTCTGCCTGGAGATGACACTGTTCAGTGGATGCAGTGAATTCTTTATGATTGACAGGAGTTTGCTTAATGCCCGTCGCTCTGCCACAGATGTTAAACTGTCCAACTTTACTCCTACAATAGAGCCTGCCTTCTTAACAAGTTTACTTAAGCGTGAGGCATCTTTCATCTTTATGCTGCTACCCCAGCACACCACCGCGTAGAAGAGGGCACTCGCCATAACCGTCTGATAGAACATCTGCAGCATCTTACTGCAGATGTTGAAGGATGCCAACATTCTCAGAAAGTATAGTCTGCTCTGACCTTTCTTACATAGAGCATCTGTATTGGCAGTCCAGTCCAATTTATCATCCAGTTGCACTCCCAGATATTTAAAGGTCTGCACCCTCTGCACACAGTCACCTCTGATGATCACAGGGTCCATGAGGGGCCTGGGTCTCCTAAAATCCACCACCAGTTGCTTGGTTTTGTTGGTGTTAAGATGTAAGTGGTTTGAGTCGCACCATTTAACAAAGTCTTTGATTAGCTTCCTGTACTCCTCCTCCTGCCCACTCCTGATGCAGCCCACAATAGCAGTGTCATCAGCGAACTTTTGCACGTGGCAGGATTCCGAGTCATATTGGAAGTCTGATGTATATAAACTGAACAGGACCGGAGAAAGTACAGTCCCCTGCGGCGCCCCTGTATTGCTGAACACAATGTCAGACCTGCAGTTCCCAAGACGCACATATTGAGTTCTGTCTGTAAGATAGTCCACAATCCATGCCACCAGGTGTGAGTCTACTCCCATCTCAGTCAGCTTGTCTCTAAGGAGCAGAGTTTGGATGGTGTTGAAGGCGATAGAGAAGTCCAAAAACATAATTCTTACAGCACCACTGCCTCTGTCCAAGTGGGAGAAGGATTGGTGTAGCATATACAGTAATCCCTCGCTATATCGCGCTTCGACTTTCGCGGCTTCACTCTATCGCGGATTTTAAATGTAAGCATATCTAAATATATATCACGGATTTTTCGGTGGTTAGCGGATTTCTGCGGACAATGGGTCTTTTAATTTATGGTACTTACTTCCTCAGTTTGTTTGCCCAGTTGATTTTATACAAGGGACACTATTGGCGGATGGCTTAGAAGCTACCCAATCAGAGCATGTACTGTATTACATATTAACTAAAAATCCTCAATGCTATAAGATATGCCTCCTGCGCGGTGCTCGATTGTTTGCTTGTCTCTGCCTCTCTCTCACCTTCTCTGACATTCTCTGCGCCTGACGGAGGGGCTGTGAGCAGAGGTGCTGTTTGCACAGAAGCTGTTTGCCTAGTGGATACGAACGCACCTCTAAGAAATGCCGCTTTATCGAGGTGCTTTCAAAAGCACACTTACTGATTTTTTGATTGTTTGCTTTAATCTCGCTCTCGCTCTCTCTCTGACGTTCTCTGCGCCTGACGGAGAAGATGTGAGCAGAGGGGCTGTTTGCACAGAAGCTGTTTGCCTAGTGGATGCGAACGCACCTCTAAGAAATGCCGGCCGCTTTATCGCGGTGCTTCCAAAAACACACATTGATTTTTTGATTGTTTGCTTTAATCTCGCTCTCTCTCTCTCTCTGACGTTCTCTGCGCCTGGCGGAGGAGATGTGAGCAGAGGGCTGTTTGCACAGAGGCTGTTTGCTTAGAAGATACTGACGCTCCTCTAAAAAATGCCCCGGCAAACTTAAAAGCACACGTATTGATTGTTTGATTGTTTGCTTTTCTTTGCGAGCGCTCTCTCTCTCTCTCTGAAATTCTCTGCTCCTGAAGAGAAGAAGATATATTTGCATTTTTTTAATTGTGAGAAAGAACTGTCATCTCTGTCTTGTCATGGAGCACAGTTTAAACTTTTGGCTAAAGGGTGTTATTTCATGTCTAGAGGGCTCTAATAATGTTAACAGTGTGGGAGAGTTTATAAGGGCTTAAAATATATAAAAATAACTATACAAACATATGGTTTCTACTTCGCAGATTTTCATCTATCGCGGGGGGTTCTGGAACGCAACCCCCGCGATTGAGGAGGGATTACTGTAGATGATAGCATCCTCCGCTCCCACCTTCTCCTAGTATGCGAACTGCAGAGGGTCGAGGGCGTGGTGGACCTGTGATCTCAGGTGGTGAAACAGCAGCCTCTCCATGGTCTTCATCAGATGTGACGTCAGAGCAACAGACCAGAAGTCATTCAGCTCACTAGGACGTGATATCTTTGGGACTGGGGTGATACAAGATGTTTTCCAAAGCCTTGGGACTCTCCCCTGTTCCAGGTTCAGGTTGAAGATTCGCTGTAGAGGACTCCCCAGTTCCAATGCACAGGCCTTCAGCAGTCGTGGCGATACTCCATCTGGACCCGCTGCTTTGCTGGCACGAAGTCTTTTCAGATCTCTGCTTACATGGGCTGCTGTAATTGTGGGTTGGGATGTCTCACCTATGCTGGTATCAGCAGAAGGATGGTTGGAGGATGCAGTACTCCGAGGTGAGAGTGGGTTAGGGTGATCAAACCTATTAAAGAAGTTGTTCATTTGGTTTGCTCTCTCCACGTCTGTCTCGATGGTGGCACCCCGCTTCGAGCTGCAGCCAGTGATAATCTTCATCCCATCCAACACTTCATTCATGCTGTTGTTCTGCAACTTCTGCTCCAGCTTTCTCCAGTACTGCTCTTTCGCCGCCCTGAGCTGGACTCAGAGTTCCTTCTGCACGCGCTTGAGCTCATGCTGATCACCACCTTTAAAAGCCCTTTTCTTCTGGTTCAAAAGGCCTTTGATGTCACTTGTAATCCATGGCTTGTTGTTAGCATAGCAGCGTACTGTTCTTACTGGAACTACAATGTCCATACAGAAGTTGATGTAATCAGTTGTGCATTCAACAGCCTCTTCAATGTTCTCACTATGTGACCCCAGCAATATATCCCAGTCTGTAGTTCCAAAGCAGTCTCTCAGAGCCTGCTCTGCCTCAGGGGACCACTTCCTGAATGAGCGTGTGGTTGTAGGTAGCGCCCTCACTCATATGATCACGGTTATGATCTGCTTTCCCAAGTGCAGGCAGCGGGGTGGCGCTGTATGCGTCTTTAACGTTTGCATACAGTAGGTCGATAGTCCTGTTTCCCCGGGTGTTACAATCCACATACTGGGAGAAGGCAGGTAATGTTTTGTCCAGCGCAAGTGCCTCAGGGTGCTGCATTTGTAACTTAGCAACTGTGGAATGGATGATGACACTCGCTATCTCTGCGTTTGCTTGAGGGGGGATGTAAACAATAACAACAATCACGTGTCCAAACTTTCTGGGCAAGTAATAGGGACGCAGACTTACAGCCAACAGTTCGATGTCCCTGCAGCAATTGGAGATTTTAACGTTTACATGTCCTGAGTTGCACCACTTTGTATTGACATAGAGAGCGAGTCCTCCTCCTTTCTTCTTCCCACAGGTACTTGTGTCTCTGTCCGCTCTAACTGTGCTAAACCCGGGTAGCTCCACGTTAGCATCTGGGATGGTAGTTGTTAGCCACGTTTCACTAAAGCAGAGCAAGCTGCATTCTCTGTATGTTGTGACATTTTTCACCAGCACAGCCAGTTCGTCGATCTTATTTGGTAGTGAGTTTACATTTCCCAGGATCACAGAAGGCACCGACAGTTTATAACGCCATTTTCTCTCAAGTTGTCTCGATTGTAGTGATCATTGAAAAAAAATTACTATCAAGTTTCAATGGAAAACAGAGATTACCACATTTATGGTATAAAGGACTTCAGTAGGGGCCAGCAGGAGTCAAAGCTGAATCAGACCCTATAATGTTGAACCTTTCATGAAGAAATATTCTCCCTCATTCATAGGTCAACAGCTCTGTCTTCAGTTCACGCACTAAATAAAGTTCATAACCAAATAATATGGGAGGAGGCAAGTCTTTAGTTCAAAAGCTCACTTTTGCTTGAACATGCTTCAAATTTGTGTGCAATTCTCATTTTTCAGTAGTATTTATTTAATGATATTTTAACAAAAAATAGACGTGTTTTGGATCTCAATAAGTAATATGAATTATATGACACAAGTAATCTGAGATTTTCATTAATGTTTTGACTACAAAGAGGACTGTTTCATTTATGTTAGGTAGAATGCCCAAAGGGGACTGGATGGTCCCGTGGCCTGGAACCCCTGCAGATTTTATTTTTTTCTCCAGCCGTCTAGAGTTTTTTTTTTTGTTTTTTTTTTGTCCACCCTGGCCATCGGACCTTACTCCTTTTCTATGTTAACTAATGTTGTCTTATTTTTACTTCTTATTTTGTCTTTTATTTTTCTTCATTATGTAAAGCACTTTGAGCTACTTTTTGTATGAAAATGTGCTATATAAATAAATGTTGTTGTTGTTGTTAACACTCTTAGTTCTATTTCTGGTTTTGCCCCTATTGAAGTCAACTCAGTGAGTAATGTTATGTCTGTTCTCCATGAAAACTTTAAATTAATAACTTTTATTGGCCATTATTACAAACAACACAGGGTATGTAACAGGTATAAAAATGATCATTTCTGAAAGAAGTATTTCTTAAAAGTGATTAAATAAAATGTAAGGTGTGACTTCAAGATACTTTCCAAAAATAAGTTTTCCTGTACACTAATGTTCTACAGTATAATAGTGATTATAGATATAAGCAATCTCAATGCACGTAGAAAATCTAGGCAATACGTCATAAACTCCAATAATCTAATTAAAATTACTATTTTAGAGGAACAATGTATTAAAACTATAAAAAAAAGATCACAGATTAAACAAAAAATGCACACAGAGCAGCGCTAATAAAAATAATTTAGTTCCTATTCCAAATATCAATAAAGCATATAGCACTCATCTCTGCCCATCCGAAACATTAAATATGGCACTATTAAATGTTAGAGCTTTAACTAACAAAACATTTTTTATCAACGATCTTATTAGTGATAGAAACATTGATTTTATTGCACTAAGTGAAACGTGGCTTAACTCAGACGGCGCGGCTGTTTTAATCGAATCTGCGCCTCTGGATTACAGTTTTACTCGTGCAGACCGCCAGGGAAAAAGGGGGGGCGGCGTGGCAAACATTTACTCGAGCCGGTTAAAATGTAAAGATGTCAGTTTTGGTAAGTTCAAGTCCTTTGAGTATCTCACCGTTGTTATCCATGGAGATTCTCACGTTCTAGTATTATCCGTGTATAGACCTCTAAAATTCAACGCGTCTTTTTTTGAGGAATTCTCTGACTTAATGTCAATTTTAATTACTAACTATGACACACTCCTAATAGTTGGCGACTTTAATTTTCATATAGATAATCAGTGTGACCTAAAAGTAAAAGAATTTATGAACCTCCTGGATTCTTTTGATTTGAGACAGCTCGTAAATCAGCCTACATATAAAGCAGGTCATACGTTAGACTTAGTGATTACTAAAGGACTGAAAGTTGATATAAAGCAGATCATTGATACGGGTCTATCAGACCATTTTTTTCTACTTTTTAATATAGAAATAATGATAAAAAACACTCATGAGAAGCATATTGTTAAAAAACGCTTCTTTGACTCAGCAGCAGCTTTAAAACTTACAAACATTCTAAGCAATCAGTCCATTTATAGTGCCAACTATAATAGCGAGGATAATGTAAATAGTAAGGTGGAAAGATTCAATACTAAAGTAAGAGCTGCTGTTGACATAGTTGCACCTGAAAAGACAGTTAAAAAATCTTCTAGTATTATAATACCATGGAAGACCCAAAGAGTGTCGGATTTAAAGAGAACATGCCGTAGAGCTGAGCATAAATGGAGGAAGACTAAACTAACTATTCACTATAAAATATTAAAAGTTAAAATAACATAATACAATAACACTGTCCGTCTTGAGAGGCTCCGCTATTTCTCTAAGGTTATAAATAACAATGCTAGTAATCCCAGAGTCTTTTTTTCTACAATTGATCGCCTACTAAACCCAGGTAACTCAAAGGAATGCCTCCTAAGTACTTCCAGTAAAGCCTGTGAGGCTATCGCTGTATTTTTCAATCAAAAAATTAATGATATTAGAAATAACATAGTATATCCCTCCAACACTGAGGATCCTCCTAAACCCCAGCATTCTGTTATAAACAAATTAAACTCTTTCACAAGGATAGATTTACCAGATTTACAAAATAACATCTCAATTAAAACCCTCCACCTGCATCAGGTACTTTGACGTCTGACCCAATTGAAATTAACTCTGTCTTTAAGGCATTTTATACCAGTCTTTACACCTCAGAGTTTCCTCCCAACTCGGGAAATATGCAGCAGTTTCTTGACAGTTTAGTTATCCCCACAGTTGAGGCCGTTAAAGCAGTTGAAATTGATGCCCCCCTTAATTTGGATTAAATCCTTCCAATCGGGTAAATCCCCTGGGATAAAAAGGGCATTACATGTTTTTCCGATCTTTATAAGGATAATATCTTTCTTAACTTTACGGATATGTCGTCCCTATATGGTTTGCCCTCATTTCATTTATTTCGTTATTTTCAGGTTAGACACTGTGCTTCCACTATTTTTCCTGAGTTTCCGATTCGCCCACCTAAACAGTCTTGGGAAGACTTATTCAAACTTTCTTCACATAAGAAATCTCTTACCTCTCAAATACACTACTCACAAAAATTAAAGGAACACTTTAAAGAAACACATTAGATACATCAGATCTCAATATGAAGTTGGATATCTATACAAATAACGACAGGGCAATGTCTTAGGAACAAAAGGATGCCAAGTCTTTTAATGGAAATAAAAGTTTTCTGCCTACAGAGGGCTCAATTGTGTAGACACCCTAAAATCAGAGTGAAATGAAGATGTGGCAGGCTAGTCCATTTTTTCAAAAACTTAATTTCTGCTACTCAAAATGCTTTTCAGTATCTTGTGTGGCCCCCACGAGCTTGTATGCATGCTCCTAATGAGACGACGGATGGTGTCTTGTGGCATTTCCTCCCAGATCTGTATGAGGGCATCCCTGAGCTGTTGTACAGTCTGAGGAGCAACCTGGCGGCGCCTAATGGACCGAAACATAATGTCCCACAGATGTTCTATTTGGTTTAAGTCAGGGGATCGTGAAGGCCATTCAATTGTTTCAATTCCTTCATCCTCCAGGTACTGCCTGCATACTCTTGCCACATGAGGCCGGGCATTGTCATGCATTAGTAGGAAACCAGGACCTACTGCACCAGCGTAGGGTCTGACAATGGGTCCAAGGATTTCATCCTGATACCTAATGGCAGTCAAGATGCCGTTGTCTAGCCTGTAGAGGTCTGTGAGTCGATCCATGGATATGCCTCCAAGATCATCACTGACCCACCACCAAACCAGTCATGCTAAACGATGTTACAGGCAGCATAATATTCTCCACGGCTTCTCCTGACCCTTTCACGTCTTTCACATATACTCAGGGTGAACCTGCTCTCATCTGTGAAAAGCACAGGACGCCAGTTGTGGACCTGCCAATTCTGGTATTCTATGGCAAATGCCATTTGAGCTCCCCGGTGCTGTGCAGTGAGCACAGGGCGTAGTAGACATTTGGGCCCTCAGGCAACCCTCATGAAGTCTGTTTCTGATTGTTTGGTCAGAGACATTCACACCAGTGGCCTGCTGGAGGTCATTTTGTAGGGCTCTGGCAGTGCTCATCCTGTTCCTCCTTGCCCAAAGGAGCAGATACTAGTCCTGCTGATGGGTTATGGACCTTCTATGGCCCTCTCCAGCTCTCCTAGAGTAACTGCTTGTCTCCTAGAATCTCCTCCATGCCCTTGAGACTGTGCAGAGAGACACAGCAAACCTTCTGGCAATGACACGTATTGATGTGCCATCCTGGAGAAGTTGGACTACCTGTGCAACCTCTGTAGGGTCCAGGTATCGCCTCATGCTACCAGTAGTGACACTGACTGTAGCCAAATGCAAAACTAGTGAAGAATCAGTCAGAAAAGATGAGGAGGGAAAAATGTCAGTGGCCTCCACCTGTTAAACCATTCCTGTTTTGGGGGTCATCTCATTGTTGCCCCTCTAGTGCATCTGTTGTTAATTTCATTAACACCACAGCAGCTGAAACTGATTAACAACCCCTCTGCTACTTAACTGACCAGATTAATATCCCATAAGTTTCATTGACTTTATGCTATACTCTGATTAAAAAGTGTTCCTTTAATTCTTTTAAGCAGTATATATAATACTGTTCTTTCAATGGACAGTTACTCTGACAATAAAACTATTTCAAATTGGGAACAGGAGTTGGGTCTGGACTTCAGAGAAGGCTACTGGGATAGTGTAGTTAAGGGGATTCGTACTTCCTCATCTTGTACAAGGCTTTCTCTTATTCAGTTTAAAGTAGTACATAGGCTACATTGGTCAAAGTCTAAACTATCTAAAATTTATCCCAATGTTCCTGACCTATGTGACTGATGTAACTCCTCTCCCTGCAATTTAAGCCACATGTTTTTTCTTTGCCCCAAAATCCAGTTATACTGGACCTCCTATTTTGACATTATTTCCTCATGTTTTTGGAATCTGACTGGAACCCTGTCCTTTGATTGCTATATTTGGGGTTCCTGGAGATCATGATACGTCTTTTAATAGTACACAATCGAATGCAATCGCTTTCACTTCACTGTTAGCACGACGTAGAATATTATTGTCCTGGAAGGCTCTGCATCCCCCGACCATGGCCCGCTGGCTGAAGGATCTTATGTTCTTTTTAAAACTTGAAAAAATCAAGTTTAGTCTGAGAGGGAGAGCTGATGGGTTTTTGAAGGTCTGGCAAACTTTTGTTTCTTATTTTAGATCCTTGGAAACAATTGAACCTGATTGAACTTTATTTATTTATTTCCTATTTTATTATAATTTTTTTTTTAATTGTTAGTTATCTACTTATTTTTTTGTAACATCCTGTGTATTAGGTTTTTTTTTTTTTTAATTACTTTCTTGTTATTTAATTATTTAATTAATCATTATCTATTTTATCTATTTATCTTTTTTGTGGGCCTATGGGTGGGATATGGGGTTTAGGCATTATAGGTTTATTGTTCGTGTCTGATAGTCAACACTAATATGTTTGTCGATACCTTTGGCATTTTTATGTATTTGAAGAGATGTGTATTTATGTTGCGGTTAAATGGAAAACTGATAAATAAATGGGGGGAAAAAAAAAACCCTCCGCCTGCGTCCTTGATCCAATACCAACAAATTATTTCAAAGAAGTATCGGGCGTGCTAATTGATAATATTCTTGACATAGTAAATTCGTCATTAGATACGGGGGTCTTCCCAGACTGTCTTAAGACTGCTGTAGTCAAACCCATACTTAAGAAAAATAATCTTGACCCCTCTGCTTTTGAAAATTTTAGACCCATCTCTAACCTGCCTTTCTTAAGTAAAATTCTAGAGAAGGCAGTCATTATGCAGTTAAATGACCACCTCAATAAACATGCTATTCTTGATAAATTTCAGTCGGGTTTTAGAACAAATCACAGCACAGAAACTGCACTCGTTAAAGTAGTAAATGACTTGCGGGTAAATGCAGACAGAGGCCATTTATCTGTTCTCATCCTCTTAGATCTGAGTGCTGCATTTGACACCATTGATCATAATATTCTTAGAAATCGCCTTAGTCAATGGGTGGGCCTCTCTGGCAGTGTCTTAAATTGGTTTGAATCCTACCTGACAGGGAGAAAATTCTTTGTTAGTTGTGGAAATTACAACTCGAAGACACATGATATCCGATATGGTGTTCCACAAGGCTCTATCCTGGGTCCGCTGTTATTCTCAATCTACATGCTTCCATTAGGTCAGATTATCTCAGGGCACAACGTGAGCTACCACAGCTATGCTGATGACACACAGCTGTACTTATCAATAGCACCTGATGACCCGATTCTCTTGATTCACTAGCACAATGTCTGACTTGTATCTCAGAATGGATGAATAGTAACTTTCTCAAGTTAAATAAAGAGAAAACTGAAATCTTAGTGATTGGCAATAATGGATACAATGAGGCTATTAGAAATAAACTGGATACATTAGGATTAAAGTCAAGACGGAGGTAAAAAGCTTAGGGGTAACTGTTGACTGTAATCTGAATTTTAAATCGCATATTCATCAGATCACTAGGACAGCATTTTTTCACTTAAGAAACATAAGTAAAGTTAGACCTCTTATATCACTAAAAGATGCTGAGAAATTAGTTCACGCGTGTTTTCAGTCGACTAGATTACTGTAACGCACTCCTCTCAGGACTACCCAAAAAAGACGTTTGCAACGAGTGCAGAATGCAGCTGCTAGAATCCTAACTAGGAAAAGAAAATCCGAGCACATCTCTCCAGTTTTGATGTCACTACACTGGTTACCTGTGTCATTCAGAATTGACTTTAAAATTCTGCTTATGGTTTATAAAGCCTTAAATAATCTCGCCCCATCTTATATATCAGAATGTCTGACACCTTATATTCCAAATCGTAACCTCAGATCCTCAAATGAGTGTCTCCTTAGAATTCCAAGAACAAAACTTAAAAGAAGTGGTGAGGCGGCCTTCTGCTGTTATGCACCTAAAATCTGGAATAGCCTGCCAATAGGAATTCGCCAGGCTAATACAGTGGAGCATTTTAAAACACTGCTGAAAACACATTACTTTAACATGGCCTTTTTATAACTTCACTTTAACTTAATCCTGATACTCTGTATGTTCAATTCATCATGATAACTATTCACGGTGGCTCTAAAATCTGTACTGACCCCTACTCTCTCTTCTGTTTCTTTTTCCGGTTTATTCAGGCCACCACCACCTACTCAAAGCATCATGATGCTCCAACAATGATGGATGAATAAAAGCCAGAAGTCTACGTGACCATCATCATCAAGTCCTTCCGTGAGAACCCGAAATCCAAAGAGGACTGTTTCATTTACGTTAGGTGGAATGTCCAGAGGGGACTGGGCAGTCTAATGGTCTGGAATCCCTACAGATTTTATTTTTTTCTCCAGCCGTCTGGAGTTTTTTTGTTTTTTCTGTCCACTCTGGCCATTGGACTTTACTCTTATTCTATGTTAATTAATGTTGACTTATTTTATTTTCTTACTGTGTCTTTTATTTTTCTATTCTTCATTATGTAAAGCACTTTGAGCTACTTTTTGTATGAAAATGTGCTATATAAATAAATGTTGTTGTTGTGTCAAATTCTACCAAAAAAACAAGAGTATGTTAAATTAATTGTGCATTTTCTGTATGCTGTAATTTTGAAACAACATTACTCCACTGCAGCACGCTAACACCCTCCTCTACCTAAACCCCACCAGTCTGAAAACACTAGACATGACAGTCAGCAATGGAAAAAACTGGCAGGTTCAAAGCACAAATACAAGAAACTGA
Organism: Polypterus senegalus; assembly: GCF_016835505.1. Taxonomy (NCBI): domain Eukaryota; kingdom Metazoa; phylum Chordata; class Cladistia; order Polypteriformes; family Polypteridae; genus Polypterus; species Polypterus senegalus. The sequence continues at coordinate 89,364,267 of NC_053155.1, read as the reverse complement.
ATTCATTTAAAACATCAAAAGCTCAGGTATGCGGCTTCCCTGATGGATCGAAGTGCAATCAATTTCCCTTTTTATTTTTTTACAAACAGAAGTTGCAAAGTTGTTGATTGACTTCCAGTCTGCAACTCTGCCCTTAGAAATAAGTTGGTGACAGCTTTTCATTTAGTTTAACATCTAGCTTGATAACCCTAGAAAGCTGACCTGTTTAGTTCTTTAGCTCCCCAGTCCCACAAAAATACTGAACTGCCTTTTTCATTTTATCAACGGTCCAGGCAGAGCTGACTTTAAAAAATTATTTATTTATATTTTTCCTAAGTGAATTTGTGTTGATTTTTGTTTGTCTCTATGTTGCTATGTACCTGTAGGCTATTTGTCTTAGAGGATTAAATCAGTCTAACTAATATAAAGCTCTACAGCACTTCTTTACGATGTTTAGCTGTAGGCATTGCTGTAACTCAAAAGTAAAATCTCTGGATGTTGTTCATCATTCATACAAAAATATATTCCCAGATCTGTTCCTTGCTGTGCTTCTGTATTTGCAATTGCAATTTCACAATTTTGGATGCCGTCAAGAGAGAAATGTCTACAGATCTCTGCAAAACAGGTCAGCCTTGGCTGAAAAGAGATAAGCAAATGGCAGCAGAAGGATTGACTCTGTGTGCTTTTAAATACCCTGAAGAAAAGAGAGTCAACACAATTGCAGAAAACAGTGTCCAGCATTTCACACAAACACTATTTTAAAAAAGTGATAAACAACACTATTTAAATGGGATTTATATATTCAGTGCTACACAGGATACTTTTACTGTAGCACTATTTGGTTATTTTTATAAAATATGAACTCAATATAATATGACAGTACCTTTAACAACTTACTTATATGTAGTATTTTAACTGGCACTTGTAAGTGTTATGCATTATTCCATAAGTGTGTTATCAATTTTGTGTTCAAATTATAAAAAATAAAGTATTGATTAATCAGTGACTTTTGTACAGTATATAGGACCTTGTCCAGCAGGGGTGAACAAAGTCAGTCCTGGAGGGTCACAGTCCAGTCCTTGCAAATAACAGTTCTTATTTAATATCATGACTTGTTAGTGTTTTAACTCTACAATGGCAGGTCATTCTTGTCATTGTACATTTTTTCCTTTCTACGGGTATCGTCCATATGATATGAAGCTGGAGGATCACAGGAATCATCATGTAGAGGGGTCCTTGCATCGGATGGGCTGGCCCAGCACTGTGGAATGACCAAACGGAGGAGGCAGCTTGATGGATGAGGTCTCCAGGACTCTAAACAAATCCAAATCATATTATGTGATATCATCTACTGTTAAATTCTGCTCCGCACTTGTAATATTTTAATTTTTATACTGTATTGAGGATCGGTTCTATTCTGTGTATTGTATTGACCCCTTTCTTTTTGACAGCCACTGCATACCCAGCCTACCTGGAAAGGGGTCTCTCTTAGAACTGCCTTTCCCGAGGTTTCTTCCATTTTTTTCCCTAGAAGGGTTTTTTTGGGAGTTTTTCCTTGTCTTCTTAGAGTCAAGGCTGGGGGGCTGTCAAGAGGCAGGGCCTGTTAAAGCCCATTGCTGCACTTCTTGTGTGATTTTGGGCTATACAAAAATAAATTGTATTGCATTGTATTGTATTGTATGAAGCCTAAAATGGATTAATGATTTTATATCCTTCACTTTGTTCTCTTTAGTTTCTTTCTATGCATTTTATTAAACTAAATAATGCGCAATGAATACACACAGGTGTCAACGGAAACATGCTAGATGGAGAACTGCTGGTTCCTTTGTCATCTGCATCTTATTGATAATAAGAAGCCATTAAAAAAGTGAATGTAGCTGTCTAAGACTGAAATTAAGGGTTCAAAATCTTAACAAGCAAGACAACAAAAATGATATTGAAAAATGTCACTTGGGCAATAAGTACTTTATCAGCAGGATTTGATCCCTTAAACAAATGGGGTTGGAACAAAAACCTGCAGCCACTGTGGCCCTCTGAGACTGATGTTGCTTACCACTGTTTTACAGCGATCACCATCAAAAAAGGAAACATTGATATTATAAAAAAAAAACATGCAGGACAACAGCTTTGCTTAGTTGCCCCATGATATTAAAATTTGGATGATGCATCATCTCCTCAAACTTAATAGTGCCAAGTGTGAAGTTCTCCTTGTAGGCTCTAAGGCTACACTTTCAAAATGTATAAATGGTAACATGGGTATCGATGATGCACCTATTCTTTTATGCCCTCAAGTTTTTAACAGCACTCTACCTTTTCAATCTCACATTATCACTGCATCCCATGCTGTATTTTATCACTGTCATAATATTTCAAAACTTCATTCCTCATTGTCCTACCCTGTGGCACAGACACTAATTCATGCATTCGTCACATCACAGCTAGGCTATTGTAATGCTTTATTATCTTGTATCTCGGCTAAACTCCTAAACAAGCTGCAGTTAGCTCAAATTCTGCTGCAAACATATTGAGCCAAACTAAGGCTCATTGTCACATTACACATATTCTACAGGGTGGTCCAGATCTAACTATACAGATCCAGATCGTCTGGATGACTTTGATTTATGTGGGGACGATTCCAGTTCGGTGCAAAGATGATTCTTCATGTTGCCAGTTCCCACACTCCTCGATGGTCCGGGATTTTTCTGGTGATTTTCTTTGTAATAAACTTAATAAGTTAGAGCGTAATGAAAATTGCATAATTAGATCTGGACTACCCTATACACAAATTTCATTGGCAGCCAGTTAAGTTCTGTGTTGATTTTAAGATTCCTAGTTTTCAGCACTGTCTCCTGCTTATTTAAAACATCTTCTTAAAAATAATACGCCAGACCGCTCATGGAGCTCTTCTACTTCTGACCTTCTTCTTGTTCCTTTAGTTGGCTTATCTTTCATGGGAGGGTGGGCTTTCAGTTACACTGCTCCGACAGCCTTGGAACTCCCCACCTCGTTACATTCTCTTTCTTCATTTAAAATAAAAAACAAAACAATTAAAACTCACCTTTTCAGAGCCATTTATTTTATCCTTCTAAATTATTCAGTTTTTATAGTAAGTTTTGTACTTATATATGGTTTTGTCTTGTAATTGTTCTTGAGTGTCTAGAAAGGTAAAATGTAAAATAAATAAAATGTAGAATTGTTATTAATATTATAACAAAGCAACATATCAAGAATTAAGCAAACTCAGACAGAAATAGAAAATAGAAAAAAATGTCTGAAACATATTATTAATATCATCATTATTGTTATATCTGCTTTGAAGTTTGCCCCCCCATGTTGTGATTTATCTCACAAGTGATCAAAGTTTTGTGAAGCCTTCAAAAACAGCCAGGAATGAAGGCCAGAATTCCACAAATACCCAGAAGGACACCAAAAGGCAAGATGGCTACTACTTAAGTGGATGAGTTTATATGGTTATAATGTAAAGCAGCTAAGAAAACATCATGAGAAAAATTTGATTAAATTAGAGTTCAGGATAAACAATCACATTTTTGTTGAAATTTCAAGGATACCACTTAGCATTTCAAGTTGCTGTAGAGCAATTACCATCCAAGTGAATAGCAGGGACTATTGGCATTTGGAAATTAAGCATCTAAAATTAAAGAGGAGCATCTTTAATCAAGATAATTAGAAGAAAACCTATTTTTACTGTAGGTTCTTTTAAAAATGTAACAAAGTGAACTCTGTCAAAAATCTATATATTCTTTATTTTGCATTAACAAATGTATTGAGTGATTTTGCGTTTCGCAATTATGAATAAATTATGAGATGTTATTTAGTTCAGATGTTATTTGTTTCTTTGAATGAATACTCCAGATAGCTTTCACATACATTTTTCAATATTCAATTTTCAGACAGAATTTAACTTTTCATTTGATGTTTAATTGAACTATAGAAATTTCTTAAAAAGTATGTTCAAAGACAATTGGAAAAGGCTAACGTTTTAGACACTATAACTAGTAAACAGTGTAGCATAGTGTACACAGATTCATGCTGATTTCTCCCACCTCTATGGGAGACACTGTGTGTCTTGTGTGCACATTTTCCTCCAGTTTAACACCTTTCCCCTGCATGCTGATTCATCCCATTTATTCCCAATATTTGTACTTTTTGAAATTAAGGACTCTCAAGTGGTATAATGCATTATGTATGAGTTAACTGTATTTTAGCCCTTCACAAACAAGGAGTGTGGTGTCTGATTTCTTATTCTTTTGCTTAAGTACTCAGATTAAATCTTATGACCCCTTAATTGAAAAACCAAGTATAGAAAATGTATAGATGGACCATCTTTGCAGAATTGTTGTATTAACAGATGGGTAGTTTTGGATGTAGTTAACTGTATTTTAGCCTGTTGCAGCACCCAAGATTCACAAACAATGGCCGGACATTCTCCTTCAGGATATAAGTGAGGACTTGGGTTGATGTTCTTTTTCTGAAATGCTGTGTTCCTTTTATGCCAGATGTAACGGAGTGTTGGGATAAAAGTCTTGGCAATCATTGACAAGATCCTTAACAGTTTTGCGTCTTGGAAATCTGCCATGCAGGCCGTTTTGCCCAGTCTCTTTCTTATGGTGGAGTCGTGAACACTGACCTTAATTGAGGCAAGTTTTCTTCTTTACCTCTCGGATGTCGCTTAATTTTGGTCTCCTGGGAAGGTTCACCACTGTTCCATGTTTTTGCCATTTGTGGATAATGGCACTCACTGTGGTTCGCTGGAGTCCCAAAGCTTTAGAAATGGCTTTATAACCTTTACCAGACTGATAGATCTCAATTACTTCTTTTCTCATTTGTTCCTGAATTTCTTTGGATCTTGGCATGATGTCTAGCTTTTGACTTTTGGTCTACTTCTCTGTGTCAGGCAGCTCCTATTTAAGTGATTTCTTGATTGAAACAGGTGTGGCAGTAATCAGGCCTGGGGTGGCTACGGATGAACTCAGGTGTGATACACCACAGTGGTTATTTTTAACAAGGGGCAATTACTTTTCACACAGGGCCATGTAGGTTTGGATTTTTTTCTGTTTGATGATCAGAAACATTTTGTGTGACAAACATGCAAAAGAATAAGAAATCAGGAAGGGGCAAATGGTAAGAGGACTTGGGTATAATAGACAAGATCCCAGTTAGAGTAGGTCTGCACCAGTTTTCTTCTTTAAGTCCTTACTTCTTTTGTCTGGTTACGGATATGTTGACTCATGGGATAAATGACCACACCCCCGGTGCATGCTTTTTGCTGATGACATCATGTTCTGTAACACCAGAAAAGAGGAAGTGGAGAGGAAGCTGGAAGAATGGATAAGGTCTTGTAAGATAAAGGAGTATTAGATAAACAGGAAGAAGACAGAATATGAGGTTGGTTTAATGATGATAGGGATTCAGAAGTTAGCCTGCAGGGAGGCCTATTAAAAAATTGATAAACTTAAATATCTAGGATCAGTGGTAGCCCAAGATGGAAAATTAGATGCAGAGATAACTCATAGAATGCAGTGTGGATGGAATAATTGGAAGAAGGTATCTGGAGTATTGTGTGATCAAAGAATTAAGGCGAAGGTTAAAGGTGAGGTTTTTAAGACAGTGGTAAGCTGAAGCATGGCAGTAAAGGGAGCGCAGAAGAAGACATTAGATATGGCAGAAATTAGAATGATGAGATGGATGTGTGGAGTTACAAAAAAGGACAGAAGAGGCCATCAGAAGTACAACAAAAGCAGGAGAGATATCTAAGAAAGTACTGTTAGGTAGGCTGAAGTGGTATGGACATGTGATGAGGAGAGACAATGAATAATGTGGGCAAAAGAGTGATGAGAATGCAAGCACAGGGGAAGAGTAAGTGAGGAAGGCCAAAGCAAAGTTGGATGGATAAAGTAAAAGAAGATCTGAAGGGAAAAGGGCTTGACTTGCGAGGCAATGCAGGACTGAGCTGTTTGGAGAAGGTTGGTCAAGCACATCAACCCCACATAGAAGTGAGAAAAGATGAAGAGAAAGAAGAAACAAACAGGGTGTATAAATTCAAGATAATGAAGATACATTTCCTATTAGTACACAATCAGATACAAGAGAGCATAGACAATGATTTTGATTGTTGGGACAGTTTGTAGAAAGTTTGTCAGAAAGTTTGCAGTTGAAATGTGATTTATTGAAAGTTTTCTAGCCTTTTATATGGTGAAAAAGTAAAATCAGATGTTAAAAGAAGTGTCACATAAAAAATAGTGATCTAGAAGGCAAGAAAATGTGTTTTGCTCTCTGCTTTGCAATTAATTAGCAACATTCCTTTATGATCTATTTGAGTTTATTACAGGTTTCATGAATTCTGATTTGCATACACTCAGATCACTGAATGAAGCTAAGTACTTTCTTTAGGTGAATTGTGCTTAATGTGGGAGGCAAACTACTTTTGGACATTACAACACTGTCCTCAGATGCTTTAAGAAATGGAATATAGTGTTTAATTAAATGTCCAGTGTCAGAAAATAGTCTGAAAGTGACTACAGCATATAATCAAATTGCTCATTAATTTTCTGTTTCTTTTAGTGGGTGAACTAACTACAAAGAGTAGACATGGTCTGCAGCTTTCCAGCAGCTGCTCTAAATACTGCACATTCTTATTATGTGATGCTTGATAATTTTTTCAATTCTGGTGAATACAAAGTCTAATTATCTTTCAATGCAATACGATTATATAAATGTAACAATTCTTGCCAGGTCTGTTTTTTATAATTTGTCACTTGCTGGCTCAGCACAATTAGTCATTTGACTGAGACTCTTTTTCTTCCATAATATCTTTATCAATCAGTGTATCATTGGGATCTTAAATTAAATCATCCCTCTTCTCTCACTCTGCCCTAAAACTTTTTGATTTAATTACATTTTTTTTCCTTCATATCACTTTGTCTCTGTCTAAAGTAAGTTCTTTATATAGTGTTTTAAATTGTGCTAATGGACATATGACTTTATGTTTTCATTGTGTCCGCTTTTCTTTAATTTGTTCAAACCGACCAAATGTTCTGCAACAGATGATTTGTTACTTGTTCTTAATTATAATTGTCTGTTTGACTGTTTCCATGTATTATGAAAAATATAAGGAACCTACAGGGACTCCTTAAGTGAGCTGTTACAATGTAGCTTGGTATTGCATAGATCACATCATTAAATAAAAAAATAAATCCAAGAATTACATTTACACTGGCCTGTTTGTACATACAGCTACCTGATGCCAAAATGGTCCCCCATTTTCCTCTCCTTGAACAGCCTAAATTCTCCCAATCATGGACACAATAATATGTGCACATTTTTAGGTAGGTATATAGAAACAAATTGGAATATGTCTGCCATTGTTAGAAATTTAGTTAGCTGTAATTTATCCCACAGATACTCTGAACTGGAATTACAACTGGACTGACATCTGGTCACTAGGGAGGGATTAAACTGACTTCATTTTAATGCTTTTGAACCAATTTCTGGACTCGCATAGACTATTAAAATGGAACATTGTCCCATTTGCAGATAGCAACGCCATCCCAATAAAAGGATTGGCAATGTTCATATACCTCATGGTATTCAAATTTTATTTTGTCCTTATCCAGGGAATTAATGTGTTCCATGAAAACACATACCATTTCATTAAAATGTTGCAATCAGTAGACATCGTTGACACCTAACATGATGAATCCATCGACTTCTGAGATTTTAACATATTCTTCTGGTATTGAAAATCTGGGATTAATCAGATCACCCATTGATTTCTTCAGTTCTCCAGCCTCTAGTATTGTTCACAGAAATCATAACCTTACTGTTTTTCATTAACAATACTGAACCATGCTTACTTTGCTGGCTGTACTGTGAAACAAGTGATGTCAACCACTTTTTTCATTATTGGCGGCAGTGTAGGAGAAGAATTATACTATAAATAAGTCAGTAGCTGAAATTACCTTTTTTCCATGTGTTCACAACCTGGCGTGGTACAGTAATATTTGATTGAAGGGGTGGGGGAGTCCTTACATGAAACCTTGACATATGTACAGCATAGCAGTATCCACCTGAGAGTACTGAGAAATGTTGCTAGTATTCTAAGTTGAGAGCACTGCTCAGAAAACTAACATAGGGAGTATGTGAAGCAAACTTTGTCCTTGTATGGTAATTGAACCCATAACGTTTAAGCTATAAAACTGCATACCGCAATACTTACAAAGCGAGTGTAGCATTGAGTTCTTCAGAAAACATATTGTTTGCAATAGAGTCAAAACAGTGATTAGAAAGTGACTCAAGGTCTTCCTATTCCGTAAGTTACCTAGGACATCATCAATAGTATTTTTCTTTTTGTGACGGTGACATTTCCGTAGCACAAACTTCAAATCTTATTGCATTTCAACCAAACAATCCCCATGCACTTTCACAGAAGCTTATGCGTAGCAGTGTTTAAAGATAAATTGCCACACAACCAATTTATTTCTTGCCTTTTATGCACAGCCGTGGCATGTAGTATAAATGACCAATCATAGACAACTATACATCACTGGAAGATTCTTAACCTCAGCTATCCAATGGTAATGAGCCTTTCACTGTATGTGGCTTGATGTAGGTGGGGTCTTTGATAAAAGCAGGTTCACTCAGCTGTGACGTATTGCTCACCTCAACATACAGCATACATGTGCAAATCACTCCTTTTACTAATGAAAGAGAGCAGACTACATGGAAACTATGATTTATTTGAAAGAAGACATCCTTGGTTATGTAAAAAGACCATTATTGCCTTTGATTGACTTGTGGGCTTATTGCAACATACACCAACAACTTTGAAATATGGCGGTGTCCCTTGTGCATTAGTCATTACACCATTGCACTGATGATGTCAGACATTGCTAAATCAAACCAATTCTTTACAACAACTGAGGATGGCAGCTAGGCAACTGGCTCGAAAAATGTTAGCCCCAGAAATGCAGGTAAGAATCCAAACAATATATTAGTACAATAATTCATATTGCACTAAAAACAAATCTGAAACTAAGCAGGAAAGGTACAGCAAACCACACTGTCAATATTTTCATGTGAAAAGCCAAGATCTAACTAGAATTCTTAGCAAAGGACATTTTGAAGGATGCACACTTTAACACTAATAATAGTAATGTGGTTGTTCCTGACATTTTTTATTTATCCAATGCCTATGGAACAAAGAAAACAAAATGGGGTCAAAAGATAATATAAAAAATTATTTTTTAAAAGCCTTCAGATAAAAAAAAGAAATGTATTCCTTTAGTCTGAAAACCACCGACAAGACACCCAGAAGTCACTTTACAAAAAGAGTTTGGGAGCATGAGCTGATTACAGCACGTTGCCGCACCCACCACATGGCAAACCACCCGGATTGAGATCTGAGTGCAGTTGTGCAACACCCCAGCACCACAATGAAACAGTGTGTGTGTTTTTTAAGGTGGCTGGAGTGCCAGTTCTGCCAGCAACCCCCAAGTTTTAGGACCTGCCAGCAGGGCTGAAAGAAGGTTGACGTCATACCCAGGACAGAGCAATTGCAGGTTAAGGGCCTTGCTCAAGGGAGGGAATCACGTCTGGCATCTAGGGGATTCGAACCGGCGACCTTCAGATTGCCGGCGCAAATCCTTAGACTCAGAGCCACAAGTTCACCCACTTTACAAAAGAGCACAAAATTTTTAAAGACACTTTAGTTATAACAACAGATATGTAGGAAGGGATACAGTAAATAGTAATAATAAAGATGCAAGCAATAATTTCAATGTTATACAGTATATCAAAATAAAAAATGATTATGTTCAGATTGATATCTATACACATGGATTTTAAAAAGGTAAAATTAACATCTAGGTGGTAGTTTCTGTAATGGTACTTTAAGCTGAAAGTTTTTAGTCAAGGCCTAATTATATCAGTGATACCTCCATGCAGACTTGTTATTGTGTTCTTATTGTCTCCAGAATTTCATATTTTAAGTGACACCATTTTCAGATCAAGAGAATAACCCTCATAACTAAAGCAGCTTGGAGACATTGCTGACAAACATCAGGTCAGAAAAGGAAACTCATGCAGAAATAGATTTTAATACAATTCTCTAGATTTTCCCACAGCATTTGCTCTAGTAATGATGTTTTTCAGAAACATGGTAGCATAAATGAAAAGCTATTTTGCACCTACTGTAACTTTATTTGCCCATAAGATTTAAACATACAGAATATTTTTCAAAAATGAAATGTGAATTGGGGCACCATAAATGACAGTGGACTCAATGAAATGTAAAGATGGAATCTATGAACTTTTTTACTAAATCTGTAGCTGTAGGTAACATTTTAAGTGGTGGATTAGATCTATTAGATGTTATAAATTAATTATGAAATTGAGAGATTTCTAAATGGACAATGACCATAGCAGAAAGACAGGACAACAGTTTTTTGCCTTATATCTATTAATTTGAACACACCTATGCTTTTTTCTTACCTATGACGCAGTGTCTTTATTGATTACTAACAAATATAAAATACTTATGTATACTTAGCTTCAAAGTTCTAGTGCTTATTGGGGGTCTGGCATTCACATAATTTTGACCCCAGTTTGCAAACTGTTTCATAAACAAAAATAATTCCCACTCTGGGAAACAACAAGGAATGACTTTATTAGCAAGTCCTGGCTATAGAGTAAAATTTTAAAGTTTAAAAAGTTTTAAAGTTTTTCTCTGGAATCATAGGTCAATTCTTACTGTCAAACTGACATACTAGGGTATCTTCCTGAATATTACTGTCATCAGCCCTGTATGAAATAAAGACATTAAAAAAATGAAAATGATGTCCTCCTTGCTTTTCTGACATTTAACTGTTCAGCTGTCCACAGACATGAAATGTTATGTTCTATAAAGATCTTCTAAAATGTGTATTCACTGCAGAAATATGATTTTTTAACAATTTACTCCAAACTTCTTTTATCAGAGTTTCTTTTTTGGAAATGAAAGCCAAGTTATATGGATTTTGTTAGAATCTTGGTGTCTTTGTTACAAAACAATATTAAGTCTATAAGATGTTGTGACCTTGTAGGAATGTTGCATTAACCAACACTCCAACTCTTTAAATGTGTTTCCATTCCCCAGCAAGAGGAAATGACTTTAATAACAACTTCAAGCTTAGTCATTGGAAGTAAATACAAAATATTTCACTTGAAATTTCCAAAGTCTCTTCCTTAATTACCAGAAAGCTCTGGAAGACATAAGAAAATTATAGCCACTATAACTCGAATCTTCTTTTAATCGAGGTCCAAGTATATCCTGCTGAAAGTGTACTGTGAACTGGTGCTCTCTTTAACCTTAATAACCTTCACCATGGTCCAGACTCTCGGTCCCTCATGGATGCTGCATTGTTATGCTGCTTCTTCGTCTTCCCAGGAAGCGGAGAAGAAAACACACTGAGTTATCTGGAGTTCTGAAATGTTCTCCTGTGGTTTTTCAGAAAGATGCAGATGCAAATTATGAGAATGCTTCAGTTAATTTACAGACTTGTAACAAGAGGGTCAGATATCTTAAAATCAATGCTTATTTAAAAAAAATCTTTCAGAACTGGGTGAATTTACAAATGTTTCATGTGCTTTAACTGCCCAGTGTAGGACAAAGTGGGTTTTGCCCATTCTGCTAGGCTTTAGGGGCACACCAGGCCTGTCAAGAAAGCAGATTTAACAGGGATGCAGACATCCAGATTCACAAAACCCCCACTTGCATTCCAAACTAAGGTTTGACTAATGTCTATAATGGTTGTTTTTCAGCCTCATAATGGCTTTTTTGACATTCATTGGCACGGCACTTGCCCTCATTTTGAACAATGGCAATTAGAGACTCCAAAAGTAGTCTGTAGGTAGAAGCAAGCCTAGGCATCTTAGGTCTGCACTAAGGAAACAATGAAGCCCACCTGAGTAATCACAAACACCGGTGATGCCAATTGTCCCGAACATTATGATGCCCTACATGGAGGAACCATGTAGAAAAAGTGTTGTCATTTCTACATGTTGTGACCAAAATGTATGCAAATACCCATAAGTGAGAGTCAGCAATGTGCACTTTAATCATGTCTTAATTGTTTGATTTGTAATTTTAAACTATGGAGCTGAGAGTTAAAGCAAGGAAAAATGTCCTAAACATTATGGAGGGTACTGCATGTTTATTATGATTATTATTTTGTGGAATAATTTAGAAAACTATCAATGCATAATGTAACAAATACCAAAAACAACATTATGTAATACAGTACTGTTGTTTGATTTGTCAGTTGATAAAATGAGTACAGACATTCATAATGAGCAGAGAGTTTATTAAAAGCTGTTTCCATTCATCTACATGATAAATGAAAAAAAAAGAAAATTATTAACACTTTGTAAGTTTAAATGTTATTATTGACTGTGAATGGAACACTGACAGAGAAGAAAAGCTAATTCTTTGTGGAGGTCTGGAAGTGAGATCTTTAATGGGTCAGTTACCCACTCAATAATGCCCGCACAAAACGGTCTTTAATCAATGGGCTGAACATGAATTCCTTATGTAATTTTGTTTTGGTGAGTTTAATTAAGTGTAAACTTACTACGTTACCAGCTGCTTTAGTGTAAAAAAAATACTTTCTTCTCTATTTGTCAATGGTTATCCTTTAATGGCATTATGTTTGTCAAATGTTTATTATTTTTCTGAGGTCCTAGTCGTTTATTCATTATCAGGACTGACTAATAAGCCCTGGCTTGTTCTCTGAAGCTTAGGGCAACAAGAACTGAAATGGGTCACTTCACCTCAAAACTTGCATGACCATTTCTAAGTCTTCCCTTATCATTCATCCTAATTGACTTACTATGTGGCCACCTACATATGGCTTCCACATTAAATTAAATTATCTGAAGTTTGAGTTAAAATTCATTTGTTTCTTTTCCAAACCTGATAATTGCAATTCAGCAGCACAGAAGGCCAAAGCCTAATCCTAGCAATACTGAGTCCAAGGGAGGATGGGGAGGTGAGGTGCTGTTTGGTCTTAGCAGGGCCATCTTAACAGCAGTATAGGCCCTTGGGCAAAGCAGTGCACTTGGACCCCTACCAATACATGTAAATGGTCGATAAAATGAAACATTTACTTTATTTGTACTTCCAACAAAATACGTTTTTAAACATTAAAAAATATGATGTACGGCAAAGATTATTCAACCAGTCACAACATACATAGATTAGCATGGGGCCCCTACGCCTGCGGGGTCCCCGGGCAATTGCCCTGAGTGCCCATGCGTTAAGACAACCCTGGGTCTCAGTGGCTGTCAGGAAGAGAGGCCAAGAGGAAAAGACAGAGAGAGAGAGCGAGCAAACAGGAAGACAAATGTCAGTGCTTCGTGGGCAAGCGCTTGAGCCCACCCAAGTTACTTACAAGGGACTTGTGCCAGGAAAGGCTGCAGAATTTACTCGGCTTGTTTGATTTATTCATCAGTTCTCTGTGTTAGTTGATAAATAGGTCTATATTTTCATATTTGGGCTCTTTGAATTTATTCTGTGTGTGATGTTTGTTGCTACTATAGTATCCTATCCATCAAACATTTATAATGTCTATTACAAATGCATGAGTTTTATAAAGGGTGCATTCATAAATGTAGGAATACTGAAGATAAATCATATAGCAAGGTTTCCTTCTTGTTTGTGACACTCAACTACATTGTATTCATTTATTTGCCATTATTTTGAATCAATATGTTGCTTATGTGTTTATGATCACACTTAATTTTCTGTAGCTATAGCATATATTCTGTACATTTTTGAAATAACTTAATCTTAAAACAAAAAACTTACTTAGTGGAATGTTGTCAAAATAAGAAAAAAAAACATTTTTGAAGATACTATCACTCTCTTTGGGCAGATATCATATTCTGGTTTTCATTTCTACTAACTATTCATAATAACCATGTTACAGTTGAATGCCTTACATTGCAAATAAGTACTGCATAATGCTATTTTTTCACCTTATTAGTTCCATAAAATATCAACCAACCACAGACTGAACTAAGCAGGATGAATGGACATATTTCCACAAATACACAAATTAGGCTTCCATAAACCATCCCATGACCACAAACTGGACTAAGCAGGTCTTACAATGGCTGATATTCCCAAAACAAAAAAACAGCTAAATATTTAATAGATAAATGCTTTTAAATACAAATTATTGTATATATACCCATCCATTTGAGTCTACCTTTCTCCATTAAATGGTTTGGTGGAGTTTGAGTCTGTTCATTTAGCCTTTGATGTAAGCTAGAAACTCTGCATGGCTGGCAATCCATTTCAAGGCACACTAGCACAAAGTCACACAATAACACTTTGAAGGCCAGTTTAGTGTTTTCAAATAAAAAGAGCAAGTCTTGGTCATAAAACCAGAGTGTGTAGACAAATGCCAACAGTAAGAAAACATCAATGACAACATCAGGAATAATCAGAGAGAAGTGGCAACTACTGCATCACAACGCAGCACCCTGCACATTACATACAGCTATCCATATATTACTGTGTACAGATATATTTTATTTAAAGCTATAATTCTGTATGTACCATGTAAAAATGCAAATTAAAAAACAGTCATAGCTTTTTCATACTTTAGGATTAGCCACTGTATCTGTTCATATCATTAAATGTAATTATTCAAAATGTCTCTGTCCTCTCCATTAATTCTTCATGTTCTATAAAGTAGGAAGTTATTTCAAGCAGAAGTTCTATAAAGATGAACAATGAGGAGATTTTCTTATTAAACTTGTTATTTATAAACACAATCTTGTTTTCATTCAGTGGACTTCCTATTGTTGTTGTAAACATATTGTTGTTGCCTCTTTTTTAGCATTTAACCAGCAAAACAATGTGTGTAACTATTAATCATTTATTTAATTTTATTGTGTGTAACAATGTTTGTTACATCAATCATAAAAAGCAAAAATTGCTTATTTAGTTAAACTGATTTTGGACTTTAAACAGTAAACAAAAGTCATTGGTTTCCATAACACTTCTTCATGCTGGACTCCAATTCTTAGCTTGTTTGAATTATAATACTTTATGGCCAAAATGTATTCTGCAGGGGGGCGGAAATCCAACGCCCGACTCGTCCGACACGGGTAATTTGACTGTTGGACAAGTGTGTTTTTCTGGTTTCAGTTGTCCGTGGAAAAAAGAATTATATGTGCTATGCAGGGTACATTTTTACCACTACTTTTAAATTTAAAACATTTGGGTACGTACTTTGTGTGGAAACAGTCTACTTAGGCATGTTCTTCATGTCTCAAATTGGTCTTCAACATTGTTTACAAAATGATGGCTGATTTTTCAAAGGGGAAGCACTCTTACGGTCTTACATAAGTATTTTACCCTACTATTTACACACTTAGAAATGCGGTCATTTTTTTCATGCTGACATTACGATGTAATCTGATGCTTTTTCATTATAATCAATAACTTTTATATATTATTGATAAAATTAATTGTTTCTACATAAAAATGTGGTCATTTTACTTACAATGCAAATGTTTTCGCCACATAACAAAGCTTGTTAAGCAGTTAATCTTTCCTGAAATTTGTGAATTCGCGTAGGTTGTGATAGATTGAGGGAATAAGAAATTTATTGTGTGGCAACATCAATTTTGATGAGCCGTCCATAGATAATTTTTGATTAGAGAATTTTTCATATAAAACAAGTTGGTTTCTCACTGTCAGTTTATTAAAAATAAAGAAGAAAACATTCTAACAGTTTCCAAATGTTATGAAATATCTATAAAAATCTTCACTTAGGCGTGATTTTTTTTTCCCCGACAACATTGGTAATATTTACTTCTTTGGAAATGTACCATCTTGCGGAATTTCGCATATATCTTTAGGAATTCCCTGTGCAACCCATAATGCACTGCGGTAAGAACGTTTTCTCGCTATATGCGTGTTGCTGAAACTGAAGCAAGTAGCATCGCGGATGAGAAATGGATCGTTCCTTGATTAAAACTGGCAAAACAGGCCCTGAAAAACCTGACAATGAGGGCAAGAAAAGAAAAAAAAAAGCTGAAAAGGACCGTGAGTATGATAAAAAAACGAAAACGGTCTTTTCAATCGCAATGGCTCAAAGAGTTTCCGTGGGTAAATGCAGATGACACTGACTCCGTTTTTTGCAAAATTTCCCGTCAGTATCCACTTATTGCCGAAAAAACATCCAAATTATTTACCGGCAAGAAAGTCGACACTACTGTCGCATCAGCTGTCTGCGAAACACATTGCCTGTATGTCAAAGCATGAGTCTAAGAGTAAGAAAAAAGTTGGTTCAATTGAAAAAACATTTTCTAAAGTTGAACGCTTGGAGGTTGAGTGTTAGGCTAGGTCGTTCAATACTGCTTACGCTGTTGCAAGGCACAACAGGCCATTTACTGACTTTCAATTTCTGTGTTCTGTGCAGGAAAAGAATGGTGTAAATTTAGGGAGTGACCATCGAGGCAGGGACGCCTGTGTTGAGTTTGTGAAGCCAATATTGTCTGTTTTGTTGAATGATGTCTCAAGGACAGTGTTCTGTTATGTATCTGTAATATGTGAAACAGAACTAGTGTAGCTATAATGAAGGTATTGTGTATTAGTGAGATAAAATGATAAGGGAATCTTTTATATAATGTTTTAGAGCAAGGTGGCAAAATACTACTCCCTGAAAGAACTTTTTTCAGTTTTAAAATGGAAGGCAGAGATCAGAAAAAATAAACTATTTTTCACTTTTATTATTTGTTTATGGGCAAGTGAATTTAACTGGCGGACAAGTGGATTTTCTAAGTTTACTTGTCAGCGGACAAGTAGAATAAAATTTGATTTCCACACCCCTGTTCTGAATAACAATATTGAAAATAAAAAAATTCTTTGTAGAATAAAGACTAAGTTGTTACAGTGAGAATATGAAATGGAGAACGGTGGTTTTATTAGGTAGAAGAAAATTACAGTAATTGCAGATATTGTGATACCATCAGGGTTCACTAGTTCTTCCAGAATTAAATGTTTTCAATTACAAACCGGATTCCAAAAAAGTTGGGACACTATACAAATCGTGAATAAAAACTGAATGCAATGATGTGGAGGTGCCAACTTCTAATATTTTATTCAGAATAGAACATAAATCACGGAACAAAAGTTTAAACTGAGAAAATGTATCATTTTAAGAGAAAAATATGTTGATTCAGAATTTCATGGTGTCAACAAATCCCAAAAAAGTTGGGACAAGGCCATTTTCACCACTGTGTGGCATCTCCCCTTCTTCTTACAACACTCAACAGACATCTGGGGACCGAGGAGACCAGTTTCTCAAGTTTAGAAATAGGAATGCTCTCCCATTCTTGTCTAATACAGGCCTCTAACTGTTCAATCGTCTTGGGCCTTCTTTGTCGCACCTTCCTCTTTATGATGCGCCAAATGTTCTCTATAGGTGAAAGATCTGGACTGCAGACTGGCCATTTCGGTACCCGGATCCTTCTCCCACGCAGCCATGATGTTGTGATTGATGCAGAATGTGGTCTGGCATTATCTTGTTGAAAAATGCAGGGTCTTCCCTGAAAGAGATGACGTCTGGATGGGAGCATATGTTGTTCTAGAACCTGAATATATTTTTCTGCATTGATGGTGCCTTTCCAGACATGCAAGCTGCCCATGCCACATGCACTCATGCAACCCCATACCATCAGAGATGCAGGCTTCTGAACTGAGTGTTGATAACAACTTGGGTTGTCCTTGTCCTCTTTGGTCCGGATGACATGGCGTCCCAGATTTCCAAAAGAACTTCGAATCGTGACTCGTCTGACCACAGAACAGTCTTCCATTTTGCCACACTCCATTTTAAATGATCCCTGGCCCAGTGACAACGCCTGAGCTTGTGGATCTTGCTTAGAAATGGCTTCTTCTTTGCACTGTAGAGTTTCAGCTGGCAACGGCGGATGGCACGGTGGATTGTGTTCACTGACAATGGTTTCTGGAAGTATTCCTGAGCCCATTCTGTGATTTCCTTTACAGTAGCATTCCTGTTTGTGGTGCAGTGTCGTTTAAGGGCCCGGAGATCACGGGCATCCAGTATGGTTTTACGGCCTTGACCCTTACACACAGAGATTGTTCCAGATTCTCTGAATCTTCGGATGATGTTATGCACAGTTGATGATGATAGATGCAAAGTCTTTGCAATTTTTCGCTGGGTAACACCTTTCTGATATTGCTCCACTATCTTTCTGTGCAACATTGTGGGAATTGGTGATCCTCTACCCATCTTGGCTTCTGAGAGACACTGCCACTCTGAGAAGCTCTTTTTATACCCAATCATGTTGCCAATTGACCTAATTAGTGTTAATTGGTCTTCCAGCTCTTCGTTATGCTCAAATTTACTTTTTCCAGCCTCTTATTGCTACTTGTCCCAACTTTTTTGGGATTTGTTGACACCGTGAAATTTTGAATCAACATATTTTTCCTTTAAAATGATACATTTACTCGGATTAAACGTTTGATCTGTCATCTACGTTCTATTACAAATAAAATATTGACATTTGCCATCTCCACATCATTGCATTCAGTTTTTATTCACAATTTGTTTAGTGTCCCAACTTTTTTGGAATCCGGTTTGTATAAATGTGCAAAGTTGTGACACTTCAAAGGATTTACACAATATTAAACATCCGAGAACAAGATTCGACCACTTTCAGAGTGAATGCTGTCTGTATATTGGCTTGTGAACCATGGACAAGATAATTAAAAAAGAAATTAACAGTCAATCCAAAGGAAACTCAGTACAATTATTATAACACGGTATATACTCATATGTTTATATGGAAAGTATTATGATGGATTCTTCCATTTTTTTGTACAAATCAAAATAAAAGTATGCTAATTTTTTTTCCTTGCACAATCACACCTTAATATTGGTAATATAATGTGCTGTACACATCAGCTATGTATTCTTAAAGAGTGGGCAGTCATAGAAACTTTCAATTGGAAGAAAATTAACTAAACAACACTCAAATAATTAGGATGTATAGGCCAAGGCCCTTAACCTGCAATTGCTGATCGCTTTGAGTAGTGAGAAAAGTGCCATATAAATGTAAAGAATTATTATTAAGTTCTTGCAAATAATGACATCCTAAAAAGAAAAAAAAATATTGCAAAGTACTAACCAAAATATTAGCTACAGATGATGTTAGATAGACAGACAGATAGATAGATAGATAGATAGATAGATAGATAGATAGATAGATAGATAGATAGATAGATAGATAGATAGATAGGGTCAAGGGGAAGATAAAAAAATAGAAAATATCATTAATTTAAATGTGGTAATTTTGATAAGCCAGGTAGTTTGTATTAATTATACTGTGTTAACTGTTGTTCACTAAATGTGTTAACATAGTGGCGGATTCAAGATTTTTATGTCATCATAGTTTGTATCCACATAAAAATTAATAACACCAGTCTTTTTCTTTAGTTATTTAAAAAAGAGGTCTGTGGAAATTTCTGCTAAGAGTGCTGCTGTATATCAAACAAGAGTTTAAATGTGTCTATTAGTTGGTATGTGAAAAGAATGTTTAGGATAAGAAATTCAAATCTAAGAAATTTTTTTGCCTGACTCTGCAGGGCTCTCCAGATTCAAAGACATTGCTCTCCTACTAGAAACACCTGCTGGGTATCCAAACCACTAGCTTAAAGACCTGCTTTGAATTGAGAGTGTGATTTAAGTGCTAACTAATTATTTAGAATAATGAAACTTATAGGATCCTTTTATAAAAGTTTCAGAATGATAAAAAGAAAATTCAAACCAAAATAGCTGTAAGCTAAATTAGCCTTTTTGCAGGCATGCTTGACTGGTCCCAGCTTGTTTACTACATAGGGACTGAGAGTCTTGCTAGGCTTCAAGCTGGCAGTCTGATTAGAGATGCATTGGCAGTCAGGCATGTGTATTTTAAGTGAGTTCTCCAATCATATTGACTTTTTTACTTGAAGAAACTGAAGTTGGTTTAAATCAAAACATCATGTTCTATTACTCCTTGCTTCAGCTTCTAAAAGTCTAAGGTTATCATGATGTTTTTTTTTAGAATAATATGTATCATCTTCCGAACTTAACTTTTCTTGAAAAAAAAAAGTCTAAACTACATTTTTGAATATTTTACAGAATCTGCATACTGTAATGAGCAAAAATAAGAGAAAATACACACTTTTCAGCACTTACTTGCACTGGAATATTTATTGATTTGTAAACACGTGATTTCTAAGACTGATATTGATGACTTTAAACCTCCTAATGTTCTCGACAATAACGATACAATGCTTGGCTTTCTTTCAGTCTACTGTCAAAATTTTAGTAAAATCCTGCATGTATTAATGGATGAATGTTTTACTTTTAAGAAGCAAGGAAATGCCGCAGCTCATACGAGTTTTTATCAGCTGCGATCTTTAGCTAGGGCTAAACCCTTTTTATCCCACAGTAATTTGAAGGTCATTCATGCTTTTATATCCTCAAGACTTGATTACTTCAATTCCTTATATTATGAAATTAGTCAGAGAACCCTTTCTCAACTGCTGCTATGCTTCTCACTGGTACTCAGTAACATGAGCTCATTTTGCCGGTATTGGCTGCTCAACACTGGCTCCCCATTCGCTATCAAATTGAATTTAAAATTTTAAAGTTAGTTTATAAGGCTCTTAATGGATGTGCTCCTGCCTACATGGTTAATCTTTTAGTACCCTATACTCCCTCCTGTGCCCTTAG
This sequence comes from Polypterus senegalus, assembly GCF_016835505.1. Lineage (NCBI taxonomy): Eukaryota > Metazoa > Chordata > Cladistia > Polypteriformes > Polypteridae > Polypterus > Polypterus senegalus. Next base: position 89,343,478 of record NC_053155.1, on the reverse strand, counting down.
ATCTGCCAACCAGCTCTTGTTTTCCACTCCGTGCACTAAGTTAAAGCTGAGAGGTGATTGATCTTCCGCCAGTGTTTCTGCAAAATTATGGAACAACTTACCTCTTACCCCCGTGACCCTGTGTTAGGATATAGTGGGTTGGACAATGAATGACTGACTGACTTACCTCTTAGCATAAGAACATCACCATCTCTGAGACTATGTTTAGGAGTAGGCTAAAAACTCATTTTTATTTAATGTCATTTTCAAGTTAGTTTTATTATGTTTACTGCTATTATTCTTTTGTAGAGAACTTTGGTTCAACGGTAGTTGTTTTAAAATATAGTATATAAATAAATTGACATTTTTTGACCCTGGCACAGCCAAGTTAATATTTCTCACTATTAGACAGGAAGCATGGGGAATGTTCAAAAACCACATAAATACACCCTTTACACAGAAACAAGTTTCAAATCTCTTCATCTTGTCATGTATGTGTGCATGTGACATTAACACTTGCAATAGTTCCATTACACAGATGATATCTCATTATCTCTCCTCCCTCACTCAGTGTCTCAATGTAAGCTCTTTACTCCTTCCTTGTGCACATAGTGCTCCTATCAAAATCACCCACAGCAATACTGCATTGTTGCCCAATTGCTATGGAGCTGGACTAGAAATCCACTGGACTCTCTCCATACAGGATCAAATCCCAATAACTGTGAACTGTTCTACTATAGCTCAATGATAATAGCAGTGGACAAATGTTGTTAGGTTCCATTTATGTTCAAGAAACTTGAGCACTAGTTACAACAAAACAACATAAAGGAAGTGTGGAACAGGATGAGGACTATCAAAGGCTACAAGCAGGGTGTAAAACATGTAGGGGAAAGGAACAAGAGCAAAGCTAATGAACCAAACCAGTTCTTCAACAGCTTTGAATCATTATTGTCAGTCCAGCTGTTCCTCAACACTGCTAGCCTCAAGATGAGGATGTGCTTGAATCCCAACTGCCATCTGCACCCTGCACAACCTACAATGACATCACACCTGTGGTCGCCAGCCCCCATCCACTCTGTGGACTCTGTATTTCTGCTGATCAAATGAGGATAGATCTTGGAAAACTCTGCATAAACAGGGCTTCAGGGCTAGATGGAATCAGCCCCGGGGTGCTGAAAACATGTGCCAACCCTTTCTGCAGGGTCCATCAGTACCTGTCCTCCCTTTCCCTTGTGGGAGGTTCTCCAGCTGTGGAAAACATCCTGTGTTGTCCCAGCACCAAAGAAATGCCATTCCAGTGATGCCAAGGACTTCATAAAGTTGCTCTTACTTTATACATCATGAAGACCTTTGCGTGGCTGGCCTTAAAACAGATATGACTCCTGGTTTCAGAACATCTGGATTGTCTGCTGTGTGCCTATCGGGCACAAATAGGTACAGAGGATGCTGTCATCTGCATACTTCACAGAGCCTACTCTCACTTAGGCAAATCTGGTGCCACTGTCAAGATAATGTTCTTTGATTTTTAACAAAAATCATAAGGTTTTGAATCTTGATGCTTCCACAATCTCCTAAATCATGGACTACCTGACCAACAGAGAGCAATTTGTGAGGCTGAGGGACTGTGTGTCAGAAATGGTGGTGTGCAATACTAGAGGACTTCAGGGAACTGTTCTGTCTCCCTTCCTATTTACCGTCTACACAACCTACTTCCAACAGAAGACTAGTGCTTCCTGTCTACAGAAATTTTGAAATGATAGGCTGAACTAATAATGGAGATGAGTCAGAGTATAGGAAAGTCATGGAGCACTTTGTCTTATGGCAAAGGGACAACAACCAGCAACTCAACATCAGCAAGACAAAAGAACAGGTGGTGGACTTCTGATGTGCCAAGAAACCTCTGAGACGAGTCACCATTCAGTGGTGCAGAGCTTGCAAGTACCTGGGGGTTTACATAAACAACAAACTGAACTGGTCTGACAACACAGTGGCTCTGTACGGAAAGGGTCAGAGCAGACTGTACTAACTGTGTACTAAGAGACTGTACTAAGGAGAGCCAGGTCCTTTAATGTGTACAGAAAGCTGCAGGAAATGTTCTACCAGTCCATAATAGCCAGTGTGGTGTTCTACACTATGGTCTCCTGAGCAAGCATCCTGATCACAAAAGCAGCATAATGCCTGAACAAACCTATCAGGAAAGCCTGCTCCATCACAGGGTGAACCCTGGACACACTGGCAACTGTTGTGGAAAAGAAGATGATGGCAAAATTGGATGCTATCATGAAAAATCTTGGAACACTTTTAGCCACAGTCTCATTCCACTTTGATGTGCTAAGAAGTACCTCTGGGGCTCTTTTCTGCCCACTACTATCAGGCAGTTCAATGCTTTCACTCTATGTATTTGTTAAGTTTATTTATTTAGTTATTGATTGATTGGATGCATTATTTCTCCTGTGAGTCTGCATTCTTGTTTTTATGTTTCTGCTGTTGTATGCATTTGAATTTTTCCATGGATTAATAAAGTCTATCTAATCTAATTTCTGTGGTTATTCATTATGCAATTAGTAATTTAAAAACCTGTAATTGTATTTGTGTCTGTAATTTTATGCTGCACTCTGAGTCTGAAGTATGAAGAGCACTATACAAAAATAAACTGAATTCAACTGAATTGAATATTACAAAGCAAACAGTTGTGTAAAGGAGTATAAAGCACAGGGGTGCCAACTCAATGCAAACTACATATTCACTGGGAGTAAGTTACTTAGTCTCTTTCAGTTTTACAATACTGTACTGTATATGAACTTTTCACTTGTAACTGCAGGTCATTTATGCTAAATATTATTTAAATAAATAGTGTATTGAACATTTTTGTCACAATCATTGCAATGAGCTTTTATGCTGTCAGAGACTTACTTTAACCCAAACTGGTGTTCATTTACAGAGCAACATAAGGATGAAATTTGCTACATTTCTATTCACACAGCAATTACATGGGAAACAACATGGTGGTCTTGTATAGCATCACTTTGATGCACATATAATGTAGATGCCTTTTGTAATTTTACCTGCGGAGGGCTGTATTCTGCTTGTATCATGTGAAAAACAGCAGTTTCCTGGATTAAAATCCTGTGCTGGTCTGGGGACCTGTGTAGATTTTTCCTTGGGTATTTCCCTGCCTCCCCTAGTTTCTGTCAGCTCTGAACATTTCTGTTTTTATATATGTTAGATGTTTTGATTTTATTGCAATTATGATTGTTTCAATTTGATACCGTATTTCTGTTTTTGTTGTCCAGTAACTGCCCTGTACTGCTGGTGCATGGTTTTATTAGCCCTATCTCATGTATAAAGCTCACTATATGCATGTGTGTTTGTTGTCCAATCTTTACAAAAATTTTGCACGTATATCCCACTTTGTTAGGAAAAAAACTAGACTATTTTGGACCTTAAAAGTTTGACCTTGGTACTTCCTTTATCCTTTTTACTACAGTGAGTTTTAAGGATATTGTCTTTTTCCAGATTTTGAGCCCTGAAATTAATATATTTATTTCACTAAATAATTTAATTTAATTAGAAGTTGGATACTTCTGTCTTTAAATTACTTATTCGGGCAACAGTGGATACTGCTGCCAGTATTAAAGAAAAATTGATTAATCTCTGGACAAATACAGTATATTTTTTGTGATATTACTTTTATAAATGAAAACATTATTTACTTTATTTTATTTACGTAATGCAACTGATAACAATCCCATACTTTGTATGAACAGGCGCTTCATTAAACCATTGTAACAAGCTAACCGATGAAAGATTACTATAAAGCATAACAAGAGGTTTTTGAAATAACTTCATAGTTTCATTTTTATTTTTACTCAAATGGCCAAAAATCCTGAAGTGTGAGAAGCATGGCAACCAGCATGTCCAGTCGAGGTGCATTTTTATTGTTAACTTTTTACATTTATACCAAACATACTGTCAGAGGGCATGGTAGTGAACACATGGTCACTGAGTTCCACAATCTCTGTGAAAACCAAGGGATGCTTAGAAAAGGTAAAAGAATACTCAAAATAATAAAATTACAAAAATGTGAAATCTTTCTCTTTCTATAAGGCATTTGATGATATTACTGTACTCAGAGAGAAACTGCTTGTTATATTGTTCTGATTAGTATATTATCTCAAAAACTTTATAAGCAAAGTTTACTTTCTAGGGTCCAGCTAAGATCAATCATACAGAAAGACAGACACAAATTAGAGGTTAAGTCTGCATTAACTACCTTTCTGAATAAATAATATTTTTGATCCATACAAGTAATCTATTTAAAAAAAAAATAACATTTTATATATTGAAATTCTCCTGCATAAATGATTTAATAGAGCAATATCTGTATCAATGCTAATTATTCTAATAAACATAATACTTGGAAACCATACTCCTGCCAAACACAATTTCTGTTTTTATCACAAATGATTATTGACTTAGTCTTGGATAAAGTGAAACTGGGTCACTGGATCATTAGTAACAAACAAAACAGTTCCTTTACTGACCTACTTTTTAAGATATTGTTTAATGACTTTAGCTGTTAGGACTGTGCATCTGTACTAGTATCATTTTCTATGAATGCAATGTACTTTAGTTTTTATCATTTATTATAATATGCCTTATTGGCTTGAGGAAAATACATATAATCTGAACATAAATTATCTTTATATTCCTTGCACTATAAATGGACAAAAATGTTACAAATGAAATAACATCATAAATTAAAAGCAGATCTGAATCTCACTCAAATGAAAATGGTATCATAAAAGTGACCTACTTATTATCTTTCCAGTGCCTAAAAGAGTAGAAGTCAGGGACTATTCTTTTCATTGATAGCAAAGCAAAATGTCAAAATCGAAGTATCAAGATGTGAGAGGGAAGTCAGAATACCCAGATACAATCCAATACAGATAGAAGGCCAATGACGGGGATAGGAATTCTACCAAGGACTCTGGTGCTTAGAGGTCGCAAAGACTGAAGAAAGGAAATAAACAATGTTAAAACATTGTGGAAAATGACAGCATGCAAACAATCACATTAAAATGAGTGTTTACTGTGCTCATGACTGCCAATAGTTAGACACATATCAAGCTTGTCAATAAAAGCTATAATCAGTCAGGGTTAGATGGTGCCAATGGGATGGCTGTATAAAATCAACAACTGCATCACTGTAAAAATGTTACAAACCATATAGCCATGTAAGTCAGTTTTATAATCATCTAGGATACATCAATAGTGAATATACATGGTCACCATAATGTATCATGTGTAAAAGGCTCTATATAGCGCCCGACCCGGCACAGAATCACCCGCACGTGAATAAAACACACAGGCTTTATTTTCTTTTCTTCAGCCTTGGGGCACGTCTTCCCCGTGTCCCACAGGCACAACACAGTTCCCAAATAACAAGATACAGCACAAACAACCTTTCTCAACACCTCTCCTCCCAGGTTGCATGCTTTATAGCCCACCCAGAGGTGCTCCAGGTGCCTGACCAGCTGGTCTTAATTGCACCTCCGGGTGGGGCTGGTAAGTCAGCCATTGTGGCGGCTGGCTCTCTGCAGCACCCCCTAGCGGCCACCCCATCTCCCAATCGGGCTGTGGTGGACTCCATGTCCCATGGAGCCACGGGGGAGACTGAGGAAGGACCCACGGCCAGGGAGGTTGCCCCCAGGTGCCCCGGGGGAGGCATTGCACTGTCCATGGTGGCTCCCCCAGGACGTATGCAGCAGAGGCGTCCCGGCCAGGCATGGGACCCGGCTGTCCGTTGCACATGACATACGTATCCCAGTATTTATGACGATATGATGATGATTTTTCTTTACTTGTTCCCTTAAAAAATAAGCAAGAACTTGTAATCAAAGCCCTCACCTAAATTACGCAATAACTTATTTTTGTCCACTATTTTCAAATGTTATACTCGAATGCCACACTCCTAACCAGATATTTTTTTTATAATGTTACAAAAACATAAAATGGCAGCATCACTGATAAAAACAAAATTGCTAGTCAAATAAAAACAAAAGAACAATAATAAACACATACTTGTAGGATGAATAATGGCAAATATTCCAATTAATAAACAATCCATATACAGTAGTTCATAAATACCAAATGGAAGAAAATATGTTCTTAACAGGGTCTGAAATATTTGCAAGAGAGCTCTTTTGGAAAGTTCTGCGAGACCTAGAGGAACAACACTGTGGAAGCAGCAAACATTGTATTTCATTATTTTCTAAAATTTAGAGAGATGCGGCTCCTTATGTAGATTAAACATGAATACTTTTTACCAATAGGTTGACAGCTCGTATGAGGTAGGATTCCTTTCACAAGATGAGCCTTGGCCATTCAGAATCTACCACAGCATCTGAATTTGCATAGGGGTAGTATAGTCTAATCTTCCAAATGAGGGGCCATATTGAGGAATAAGGCCTAATTTCCCCTTTGAGTCTAACAGCTGCACAATTTATATGTGGAGAAACAGCAGGGGTCATGCTGTTAATATCTTATTCAAAGATCTTGCCTATACATTGTTCTTCTCTCTTGCTTAATGAATCTTAGCCTGAAGCGGTCTATTAATTTTTTATATTTAAGATGTCTCACTTAAGGCTAGAATTACCAAAGCCTACGAAATAACTCGTAAACTCAGCCCACCTTAAATCTGTTCACACCTCTTCATCAGCATCTTTTATTTTGGAAATGTGTCGATAAACACAAGCAGCAAGCAGTCTACTATCTCATCCTCCCACCGCCGCCAAAACTGCAAAAAGCTCTCCCAGCTCAAGCCTTGTTTATCTGGGAGTGAGGTACCGGGCAACGTATAGTGTAAATAATATATCGTTATTAGGAATGCATGCATTTCATGTGTGTTCCATGTCTACAAAGATCTATTTAAGTGTAGCATGACACAAATGTTGAACGCATACCTAAAATACAAACTTTTTCATGTTTTAGTTCTAACAACAACATTTTGACATGAAGTGTACAATGTGTGATGACTGAAGTCCGAATGTCAAATACGCACTTACACAAAAGGTACAAGTATAACAAAATAAGTGAGATTTTATTCAAGCCTATAACTAAAGAAAAATAAATCGGGTTAGTGTACTTCATAATCAAGAGGTTGCAGGTTCAAGCCTTGCCGCGTCACAAAATAAACGTTTTGAGTAGTTTGCTGCTCTTATTGTTAATATTATACAATAAAAAAATACATTTGATTTGAGTCTGTAACAGCCAGTTTAAATGTATGGTACTTGTAAATGTAACCTTTTTTTTTTTAATTCAGTTGTATTCTCTCAGTTGCGTTCACGGTCACCCTCGATCTGACACTGTTAGTTTTCAAATAAATGCGTGTTATAACAGAGGTGAACTCAGATGAGGATGAGGGTTCTACATCAGAGAAGTAGAACAGAAGCCCTCCCCTCCCTGTGAGAAATGACCACTCACATATAAGAACAACGCAGTTGCACCAGGTGTAAAGGCAAAAAATGGCATCATTTGGATGCAGCAAGAGGTCCGGCTTCATCCTGCTAGTCAGTTTGCCCCACATCTGTTCTTCAAAGAAAAAGCACTGCTTACAGAGCTCGCCAAGGTATCATGCAAAGTCCAGTTTATGATTATGTTTTGTGATGGACTTTATATAAAAACTTTTATATGATCTATACTAATAAAAGGCAAAGCCCTCACTGACTCACTCACTCACTCACTCACTCACTCACTCATCACTAATTCTCCAACTTCCCGTGTAGGTAGAAGGCTGAAATTTGGCAGGCTCATTCCTTATAGGTTACTTACAAAAGTTAAGCAGGTTTCATTTCGAAATTCTACGCGTAACGGTCATAGCGGTCGACAACGTCCGCCATGTTAAACTTTCTTATTTATGGCCCCATCTTCACGAAATTTGGTAGCCGGCTTTCCTGCGCTAACCAAAACCGATGTACGTACTTATTTCGGTGGTATGACGCCACTTTTGGCTGCCATTTTGAACTTTCCAATGGTCTTTGTTACCTATGGGCCCATCTTCAAGAAATTTGGTACGCGGGTTCACAACACTAACTGAATCCTATTAATGTACATAACTATGTCCATAGCCTGCAGCTCGGTCGCCGTTTGAGGTGGCGTTGGGTCCCCCATCCCCACACCTCCCATGTTGTTGGCTGCCTGCCTATATAAGGCTGTCCATCGCTCCGGTCTCTTCATTCCCTTCATTGATTCACCAAGGTATTCAAGTCTCACTGCTGATAACTGCAGCCTTTTTATTTAATCCACGGCTTCTCTGCTGTTTTATTGTTCATTTATTACGATTATAGTTATTATGTAGGTATTTTAGACTTAGTTTACATTGTTCAGGTACCCATTTCCTTTATCGTTCCAACCGTACCCCTATTAACATGACTATCGAGGTGATCACCATCGATCTAAGAACTGTCACTTACCGAGTGGTTTCCATGCCCAGAGATGGCACCTACCTTTTCCATTCTCTTTGTTACATATTGCACGGCCATATCAGGCTCACTCTTGATATCCAGAGGAACATTGTGTCTTATGTATTGAATGACTGGGACAGGTTCAAGGTGTGCACTGATGACGGTACAGGAGATAATTATACTACGCAGGAGCACTATAAGAGTGAAATGCTTAAGCCCTTCACCTATGGTTCTGCATGCGAGTTGATGGCTGCCGCTGAATTGTTCGGTTGTCGCTTTCAAGTGTACCGAAATGGCCAAATATTTTACACCTTTGGACAACCGCCAATGCCTCTTAAACATCTTAGATTGACAGGTGATGATTTCAGTAGTGGACACCTTGATGTTTATGAATGTTTAAACTCTCAAAAGCTGGATGCGAAGTTATCGATGAAACCGGTTGTATGCTTACAGCGCTTGACAGATGCCGAATGTCACTTCAACACAAGTCCTACAAATACTGTTGTAATTGAAACAAACCATGAAACTCAAACTGATTATGACAGCAGCAATCCAAGCTGTCAGATTTGAGATAAGATTACTGTTCACATGGCCAACTGTATGTTGCATGCTCAAGAGTAAGCTCAGCGCACAGCTTGGTCATATTACAACCGGAGGGCTGAACTGACAACGTGGGATACAAAGAAATCCTTAACAAATAATTATTGGTATGTTTTCCCTCAGTTTAAAAAGGTTTACTTTTCTTCTTAATAAAAATTTTAAGGCAGTACTTTGCCGCTGCAAATCGTGGGTATTTTGCTAGTATTTATATAAAAGCCAGATTGAATGTTATTTTCCTTGGTGTATTTACGTATCTTCCTACAGCATAAAGTCACATGTAAACTGCAGAGATTCCTGTGTTTGATCAACATGGGCATGCTGACAAACTACATGTGTACTGAAGTGACTTCATGTGCAGGTGGAAGCTCCACACAACTGTTGTTACTGTTCTGCCTTTGTCCAGAAACAGTTTCATAAGCTTTATGACCTTAGTCTCGGAAAGGGTGACTGGGATCTTTCCCCGAATAAGATCAAACACAGTGGTGTAGGGTGCGACAGGAGCTTCCACCTGCAGATCTTTGCAGACATTGAAATGCATGCATTCCAAATATTATTTACACTATACAGCTCCCAGTACCTCACTCCCAGATAAACAAGGCTTGAGCTGGGAGAGCTTTTTACGGCGGTGGAAGGATGGGATAGTAGGCTGCTTACGCTTATCGACACATTTACAAAACAAAAGATGCTGACGGAAATGTGCAAACGGATTTAAGGTGGGCCAGGTTTACGAGTTTTTTCGTAGGTTTTGATAATTCTAGTGTTAAAGGTTTTCCAATGTTGTATTTGCCCTGGTGTCTATATAAACACAGGGAACTCCAGTTTCTGTATTACATCTTGCCTGAAGAAGGGTCTTGAGTTGCCTCAAAAGCTTGCATATTGTAATCTTTTTAGTTAGCCAATAAAAGGTGTCATTTTGCTTGACTTTTCACTACATTCATAATGGCTAACATGGTACAACACCCTAGTACGCAAGGTACTAGAAGTTTGTAGAAAGCTGGTGCTGACACTTTTTTGTTAGGCCAGTGCAAGAAAAAAACAGTCACTAGAGGACAAAATGCCTTAAGGGGGGGACTAGAAGGATAAGGATAAGCAAGTAGGAAGGGATACCTACACAAAGATGAGTAAGTGTTAGCTAGGGTGTATGCACGCAATGTTTTTTCCAAGTTGCTCAGACCAATGTTCCAGTAGTTGACAGGGATGGATATCCCTTGTCAAACAGAAATAGAACGTGGCCACAAAAGGTTGAAGGGTGTTTCAAGACTTCTTGATTAAAAGGGGGCAGAACCTTGTCCCAAGGTAAAAAATCGGACCATCCTGCCCTCTTATAGTCAGGTACTCCCATGAGGCCACTCTCAGCCCTTGAAATAGAAGCACACACCCATGAACTAGAAAGAGTTGAACTGTATGGTTCTTTATAGATCTGGCCGTTTAAAAGCAACAGAAGATCTTGAGGTTCAGACACTACAGGCTACTACAGGCTGATACAGCCTGGTGTCCCTATGGTGAAAATTGAGTTGTTCTATACCAGAAGTAATTGTGGGGCATGGTCAGAAGTGACCGCAGGATAAGGATATACAAAATCCACCTTTTTGTCAGGGCTTGGGAGTGGAGCTAGAGGGGTTATTAGGAACAATTACTCAACTGACAGGAGAGAGTCAGGGGGTGTGTGAACACAGAAGTGTTTAATTGCGATAGTCTAGTGGATGTACTTTGTTTAATGAGTACTTTCCCTTTGTTCGTTACCTTTCTGAGTTATTATTTGGATAATAACCACATCTTTTATGTATTACTTTGTCAAGTTTCATCTGTATTGGGAAGCTCCATGGATACTCCCATCTGTATACTATTTAATTATTCTGCAGATCTTCATTTAAAATTGTGTTATTTCATGTTGTGTGGTTTGTTTAGGGGTTCAACTCACCACTGTAATAAGGTATGCAAAAGATTCAGACCTCTTCACATCATTGCTTGCCTTGATTTAATGAGAATACTAAATCTCCTAAATTAGAATACTTATAAACTAGAGCGTAGAAGGAGGGCAACAAAGTTGCCGGTCTTCCAAATTGCATGAACAGAGAGTGTTAAAAAAGTTTTAAAAAGCTATTTTTATAGTCCTCTCAGACTTCTATTTTAGATTTATTGATAACAACAGTAATAAACCTCATGTACCAAATGGTAATTCTGAACTGCAATGCAAAATACCTAGAGACATTAGCAGTGCAGACTTTATGAACTTCTTTAATGAGAAAATTGACAATATAAGATCTCAGCCATACAGTGCAAACTTAATACTGGATTAGTAAACCCTGTCGTGTCTCTGACACACCACTTTAATAATTTTAATTTGGTAACCGAAAAGGAAGGCATAACTTTAATTTTCATAATGAAACTCACTACTTGTTCTTTAGACTCATTCCCAACAAAAAGTAAAAAAGTCAATGTATGTTCTGGTAACAATCATTTTTAGTATATTGATAGTTCATTACTGAATGATACAGTTCCTGATATATGTTAGAATTGAATATACAATGGGAGGTCTTAAAATTTGAAAATGTAACTTATGAGAAGGATTTAGAGGTCTTATTGGACTTGTCAACATCAACTTCCAGACAGTGTTCAGAAGCCATTAAGAAGGCTAACAGAATATTAGGTTAAATGGCACAATGTGTGAAGTACAAGTCCATGGAGGTTATGCTGAAGCTTTATGCAGAAGCTTTATAACAAACTGGTGAAGTCTGATTTCCAGGATACAAAAAGGACATAGCAGCACTAGAAAAAGTCCTGAGAAGAGAAACTGGGCTGATTCCACTGCTATAGTGGATGAGTTATGATGAAAGATTAAAAGAGCTGAGCCTTTTCAGTTTAAGCAAAGGGTCATTAAGAGGTGACATAAATGAAGGGTTTCAAACTATGAAGGGAATTAGTAAAGTGGATCAAGACTGGTACTTTAACATGAGTTCATCAAGAAAATGGGAACACTGTTGGAAAGTTCTTAAAGGTAAATTTTCCACAAACATTAGTGAGTTTTTTTTTTTCACACAGAGAACCACAGACATGTGGAACAAGTTGCCAAGTAGTGTGGTAGACAGCAAGACTTTAGGGGCCTTCAAATGTTATGTTGTACTTGTTATTTTGGAAGAATTAAGTAGATAGGGCTGATGAGCCTGTTCTCAAATTGTTCTAATGTTATCTAAAAGTGGCAGTTATCAGACCATTTCCTATGCTTAATAATTTTAGACTCATTTCAAATTTACCTTTTTTCACTAAAATACATGAAAACACCTTCAATCTGACCTTACATAATTTATTACAAAGTATTATAGAAATTCCAGAATTCCATTTACAGAAATGGAGCTTACCCATGTTGTAAACAACATTCTAATATCCTCTAATGAAGGAACTTCAACAGTAGTTATGTGGTTAAAGTGCAGGTATCTGATGCCATTGACCATTCTATTTTACTACACAGGCTGGGAAATTACATTGGGTTCACAGGTGCTGTGCTTGCCTGGTTTAGTTCTTACTTATAAAATAAATTCCAATATGTACACAAATGAACTGACAGTACTCCCATCATTATTCTTAGAAGTTAAACATGGTGTCCTGCAAGGCTCAGTATTGTGTATAAAGCATTCAGTACTGTATATAGCCTTAAATGGCCAAGGCCCTGCTTACTTATCTGAATATATCACTGCTTACAAACCAGAATGCATTTCAATGCAGGTCTACTTAAGATTCCAAGAATGTAAAAAAATAACAGTGGGAGATCAAGCTTTTAGCTACAGGGCCCAGAGGCTGTGGAATGATTTGCTTGCTAATAGAAGAGATGCCCCTTCGGTGTTAGCTTTTAAATCAAGGCTGAAGAGTTGCTACTTTAGTCTGACTACCGCTACTGATTACCTGTACATACTGCATCTCTGTTTGTTAGTCATTTGTACAGAAATATAAGTAATACAGTGTTTATAAAACCTTTACTGACCCTCCTCTATTCTGTTTCTTTTCTCTGTATCTGAATGTACCGCTCTACTGCCAGGCTGCTCTCCTGCATTTGGAAAAGCCATCTCAGTTACAGGAGCATTGAAATCATTTAACGGGAAGATTCTCTCACTGCATTGGATGGCATAGCACAGACTCTACTACAGCATGCCCATGAGAGGAGGTAGGCAGCCTGGTGGCCACAGTTTCCAGGACTCTGACTTTGTTTTTGACCTTCTCTTTTACAATTTTCACTTCCTCTTTTGTCAACTGGCCATAGTTCCTGAATTGATTAATGGACAGATATTGTTGGCTTCCATTTATGTTAATTAGTTTCTACTATGTTTTCTGTGTGTTTTAACAAACCTGTATCTTTATGTGTACTTATTTTGTATTTTGTAATTAGTATAATCTATGCTTGTATTTTACCTGTAAATTTGTTCACAGCGCTTTGTTTCTGCACTCATTGAATAGCACTATACAAACATAAAAATAGAATTGTATTTTATTTTATAGACACTCCTATCTTTGCCCTGTACTATGCTACCTTCTAAGAAGAAAAGTCTTCATAAGGAGCTGGACTCAAAGAAAAATAAACTACAACTAAATCATTATTAATTCCTCCAAAAATATATATCTCCCTCAACTATATCCAAATACAGCAATAAACATGTTGCATTTTGTGATTCATTCCTTTCGAAAATGAAGCTGATGCCGTTAATGGACATTCTCCTGTTAATATTGTCCTGTAAAATACTTTTTGGATGGTCCTTACCGAGGAGATTTGGTTTCAGTAATTTATAAAACACACAGGGTACTCAATACAATCATTAAAAAGATTGGAAGTTACTGTACTCACATATCTGAGGAGCTGAGGTGTTCAAAAAGCTCTCTGTAAATAACTTTTGGCAAATCTAGAGCAGATTTTCTTTTTCCTGGAACATCAAAACCAATGGTTGTGAATAATCATAATAAAAAAGATTTCAATTTTTGCCTGGCATAGAGAGATAGAGTACTTTATGAAATAAATATGTGAAAATTAACAAAAGAGGCATTTATCTGGGACATGGACCACATTTAGACTTGACTGCAAAATAAGGTGCACTTTTTTCACATTTTGCTCTTTGTGTCATTTAAAATCAGAAGAATGGCGTGCACAATGCAATCCCTGAAAAGAAAACCATTTAAAAGGGATGAGACCTAGTATGAATTGTAATGCATTTATCTAAGAAGGCATTTTATTTTATTTTTAGGTTTAAAATTAAAACATTCAACCCAGTTTAAATGAACTTATGTAAGAAACAATTTAAATTGGCATCTCCAAAATGGCACAATAATTAAAACAACGTTCAGAAATGACCCCGATGTCTGTTTGTACAGTATGTGTTTGTGTGTTTTACATGTAAAGATCTAAAGCTTCACTACAAAGTATATTGACCCACAAAATTCAATATGAAAGGCAAAGTGAAGTTATAAAGGAAACAGCGTAACTGTCTAATATAAAAAAAATGTGTGTAGCTGCAGCCAAAGATAAAGATAAAACAATCCTTTGAGAATCAGAAAAATGCTGTGCTCTAAAGGAAACAGCAAACTTTTATTGGATTGCTGTGCTTTAGAAGAAACATATGTCGTTCTTTGGAAGAAATCAGCAAGGTTAATTTCTAACTGAAAAACATGTTTCATTTTGAGATATTACATATTAAATCTGTCTTTTAGTTTGCCATAGCCTAAATGTTTCAATCATGCACTTGAATTAGTACTCACTACCAAAATGAATTTGAAACTCATCAAAGAAAACATGAATCTTTTAAACTAGATTTAAGTAATTGTTTTGTTTTAGTTTTAACAATTAAGTACAATGTCCAACATTCACACTGTTACAATTTATTTACATTGGTGCCAGTTTTTTTTTGAGTCATATCTATAACTTATATTAGCTGCTAATTTAGGGGTTTGGCATCATGACAGTATAAGAGATGACCAGTACCTAAAAGTCATTAAGCCTATTTGTTTCCTTCGCAAAATTAACATTTTTTTAGTGATCTAATCATTTGACCTGCTAGAAAAAAAGTAAAAATGATTTACATAATCGCATATTGTAGTGAAAGTTATGCATTTTTGTTCAGAAATTTTCTTATTGTGTGTACATTTTTAAGCATTCGTAAATGATTATTAAGTGGCAAGATTTAGAGGAGATATGCAACTTTCCACTAGATCCTAACCTTTTTCAGCAGCATATTAATTTACATTCTGGAAGGTGTTGTTACAACTGATCAGACTTTTCCATAAAGAAATAAGATTGAAAAAGGTTGTTGATTATTGTTTGTGAGTAAATCTTCAATTTCTTTCAAAGGACAGGGGAAGAGAGAAGTCAGGACTTTACAATCTCTACAAATGAAAGAGGCAAACATTGACTCATTCTCTGGGACAAAAAAAAAATGTTAAAACCAAAAAGTTCAAACATCAAAATTAAATTGCATAAGAAACTAGTTTTCTCATACTAGAAAAGTGTCTTTTATTAGAACCATAGTTCAGTCATTTTATGAACATGGTTCTACCTCTTAAATAAAATGGCTGCTATGACAAGACATAATGTACAGTAACGGCCACTCACTCTGAAATGATTACACCTGATGACATCCACCAACACACAACCACATAATGCTAAGATAATAAAGCATTAAAAAAATTATTAAGGCTTACGAAATAAACATGAGGGATGTGTTACAAAAATTAAGAGGTTCTTTTCTATTTATTACATAGGATTTATCTTCTCTAAATAGTCTATTTATAAATAATGCACTACAACACAACATCTATAGAAAGAATATTTAGGTAGCAGCAGATGAAAGACAAAATATTTAAATATCATTAAATAAAATGGCATATGGTCATAAATCAGTTCGAAATGTTTTGTTTTTTTTCACCAGTCCAAAAAAACAAACTAATCTGTAAGTGGTAGGAACAATGATAAAATGTACAGTAAGTAATCTTTTCAGATATAAGCCTTTAGCCTTATGGCAGAAAAGATACAAAAACTGGCAAGCTGAAATTATTATGTCCATGGCATCTCTTATTTAGATCATAAATGTGACATCAACATGTGTGACCTGTGACATGTAAAATAAATGGAAATAATAATAGAGGCACCAAGCACTTTGCATGGTATTCATGATGTCCTGAATCCTGGCATTATGACTGACTTCAAACTGTCAATTAAATAATCATACAATTTCAAAATTTGTGACAGTTTATGTGCCTCATCATCATAAAGTAACAAGCTTATATACAGAATAGCCACCAAACAGTAAATAGTAAAAATTCAGATTGAATCTGGTCCTCTAAGGCTCTCGTACAAAAATATTATGAAAGGTATAAAGCTCTTTAATATTACTTTCTCCATTTTTAAACTTCAAAAAGGGCATCTGGAGGAAGCAACTAAAATTTGGTAGTGACCTCTTTACAGTAATGTCAGTTATACTTTAGGAATAAACACAAATCTTCATCGGGTAGTGTTTCATCTGTGAAAGTCATTTCTACTGCTGGCTACATGCAGAAAATTGCTTGATTCTTGTGTATAGTTCTCTTTTCATTGTCTAATGTTCTGTAACTCATGAGGGTTCCTAAACTCTTTCCATAATAATAATACATTGTGGCCAGTATTTAGGCACGGTGCCAGTATTGGGCCTAATCACACCCACTTTACTTACTGCCCACTTTGTTTTGTAATTTAGTTTATTATTTTTTTACAAACTAAATTGAAGTCTATATTGCATTAATTAAAGTTGATATTGCATACCTGCCTTTTAATATATACCTGGCATGACTAAAATATCGTAAAGTGCACCAAGATGGAAGAGACTGACCTATATACACTGTGACGTATGGCTGGAGCCCTTCACTGACCGGGATGACTCTATAGTGGATGGACTGTGGGAGAGAGCATGCACAGGGCACTACCTCTTCTAGAGCGCTAGATGACAATCTCCAGTATTAAAGCAGTGCCTTGGAATCTCACAGGGCTTCATGGGAGTTGGAGTTTGGAACAGTTCTGTTGGGTTCCATGGGTGCTACAGGAGCTGCAGAGCCCTACTACGTTGGGGTTCCACCACATTCGGGAGTATGTGAACAGAACTTCAAAGCATTCCAAACTCTGATTTTTTGCATAGAAAATTTCAGTAAAGCTCCAGTGCCAAGCGAAGACAGCATTGCTAGCAACACTGTTACTGAGTGTGCTGAAAGATGCATGAAAACTCAGTTGGCATATGCTGAAAGTAGGAGTATTTTGAAGCTAGGTCCCTCCCTATCATTTTTATTTAATTTATATAAATCATCAACTGTCAATTATTTTACTGGCTCACTTCAAAATGGAACCCCCTCCAGACCTCAGTTCAGACATCAACAAACCAAGCTGCTCTAACCTTCAAGGGGAAGGACCTTAATTTAATAGTCAAAAGGCTGCAAAAAGGACATAGCAGTGCTATAAAATTTCTAGAGAAGAGCCACTAAGCTGTTTGCAGGGCTACAGGGGATACATTATGTGGAAATATTAAAAGAACTGAGATTTTCCAGTTTGAGCAAAAGGAGATTAAGAGGTGACATGATTAAGTGTTTAAAATTAGGAATGGAATTACAACAGTGGATTAAGACTGTTACCTGTTATCAAGACCAAAGGTACACAGCTGCAAACTTGTTAAGGATAAATTTCACACAAACATTAAAAAAGTTTTTCTTTATACAGATAACCATAGACACATGAAATAAGTTACCAAGTAGTGTGGTAGAGAGTAGGACTTCATGGACCTTCAAAGCTAGACTTGATGTGATTCTGGAAGAATCAAGTGGATATGATTGGCTAGCTATGTTGGCCTGAATGGCCTGTTCTCATCTAGAGTATTGTAATGCTCTGTTCTAATGTCAGTAAAGCGAGATGCTCCCCGTCCTTGCTACCTGTGTTGCTTGCCCAAGCAGTTGTTTCCAGGCCAACCCAGTTTGAATTTTCTGGGTTCACTGGTGGTTGAAGGATTGGCCAAGGCCATAGATTTGTCTAATATAGATGAGCCACCAACTCAATTGTAAAAAGTCTCCATGTTCCATTTTAGACAGTAAGACGAGCAGCTTTGTGGACTCTAGGTTATAGAAGTTAAGGTGCATAGCTTGATTACAGTATAGTATATTTTGCAAAATAAGTAGTATTGTTGGTTGATGCTTAAACTTTGGGAGGTGTAGTTTCAAATGTACAATATGTATTAACTTGTTTGCAGGATGGCCTCTTCTTTTCTCCATTCTTGCTCTTTGGGTGTGCATTCATTTGCTCTCTTTCTCTACCACAGATGTGAAAAGGGGCTGTAACATGGCATGTGGCATGTAGCTGATTCTGTCTGTTTCTGTTTGGTTTTTAGCTCTTTGGCCTCAACTCAACTAGTGAAAAATGAATGTTGGTAGAGGTGTAGGGTTAACTTTGCTGAGCAAAATACAACTTACACAATGTACTATAGAGTATGTCTGTACTGTATATAAAGACTATATAGTTAACAATAATAAAAACAACATTTGGTTTACTGTCATTAGCCTCTTAACTGTTGAATTGTCTTAAAGAACCCCAGAATATATTGTTACCTAATAAAAATACTTATTGTCTATTAACCAGCCTTATCTATTTGAAAGACTTTGACTCAAGACAAAAGCTGATACTCCAGAGTCATATTTTCTTGCAAAACAAATATATGACAAAATTATCTGAGACTAAAGTATAAGTAGGTTTAGAGTAAGGTGACAACTGCATTTAGTAAAGCAGAAATTGTCTTCATGTAAACAAAAAAGGAAAGCCTACACATAAAGTAAAACATATTTATTTATTCATGTAGTTCAATACCACAACATTAAGGATGTACAAAATAAGAAAAATAAAATATAAACTTTCAGTATTGAACAAGATGTGAAATGTTTGTTCTTTGTGCACAAAACATGTATACATTGTTTATTTAATTTCCCAAATGAACATGGATAGAGAAATTCACCTTAACAATTACCACTTTTTTATTTCTAAACAATTACCATTTTCAAATTTTCTTCAGTCATGCTATTCAAATCTATTTCTGTGGTGCAGTAATTTTACACAAGCTGTAATCAGTTATGGTATGCTTCCTAATCCAAAAAGGCAATAACTTGAAAAACGTCTTTGTTATATCAAAAAACATGCTATTACCCCAGAATCTCTTTAATAATTTTCCCGATATATTACATGACATCACATCACACAGCCTTTTCCCTCCATTTTATTAGGCAATTTGCAATTTCCACATCTTTCTGCTTTCCATGCTCCTATGGCCTCCAAGTTTCTGTTAGATGAAAACAAACATTTCATTGTGATTGACGTATAAAGTAAACTATGTCAAACTGTTTGGGATTTCACAATTCATCCCTAAAAATGAAAAACCCTTATTCAGCATTTCTCCAAGTAAAAAATAGATGTCAATTGTACTGACAGTACAAAGCAACATTCTATGATGAAGCCAGTATCCAAATTTTGTTATGTCCACAGAGATTATTTTCTTTCAACCATTTATTTGTCTGCATATTATTAAACTTGTTTATTCCCATTCAGAAAATCCAAGAACATCACAGACAGGAAGCTGAACCCCCAATGCACCTTTTGAACTGAAAACCCATATTTCCCCTCATTCATTGGTCAAAAGCCGTTTTCTTCAATTAAAAACAAGTCAATCTCATGAGGCTTTAGTTTCCTGTTTATGAAGTATGTTTTTTATTCCAAATGGAAGTATTTAAAAATATTTTAGCAAAAAGGCACGTGTTTTGCATGTTTTGAACACACAACTGGATAACTGGACATTTTTTACATCATTTGTCCTTGCACAGCATTGGTCACTACTGGCATCTGTTACATTATTATTATTATTTTCTCCGTGAGATTAAAAACAACACTACTAAGTACATGGACTAAGTAACAATATAAAAAGACACATTTTTTGGTTGGAGTACTCCTTTAAGTTAATGTTCACAATACTTACAATCCTATATCTACTGTCCAATATGTATATAACCCTGTTTTTTTTTTTCAAAAAATCACTCAACTGACATACTAATAAGGTAAACAGTATAATGCCCTAAGATGAAATATCCTAATTAACTGTGTCAGCCATTGAGCAAACATTCAATGTCTTGTCATATAACCAAGTACTTCATAACTGTTTTGACATTTGTATCATTTCTTTCATTAGCAGCAACTTTGAATGTACTTTTCAAACAGTACTGCCTATGGATTTATTTCTTCTAATATAATGAACAAATTTTTTTTTTGTTAGATCTACCTGCATTTTACTTTAGTTTACCTGTGTTCACTTTTATGCAATAACTTATGGAGTCATGAGTCTTCACCATGAGAAGAAGTTCTTAATATATAAGATCTGTATATTGTGGTTGAGTGCAAATGCATTGATGATTTTCTCAACATCCCCATCATTTGTTTGGTGTAAGTGTATTGCTAATAGCCATGTTACTTAACCAACGTTTTTCAATACTGTTTCTTGGTAAAATTTTTAAGTAATAAACTACAAGTAACAATATTTACAGGCCATGGAGGTAATAAGTAATTTAACAGACATGGAAACAAGATGGGACAGATTAGTGACAACATCCTTGTAAGTCTGGGATTGAAGTGTTTATAGTTTATTAATGCTGAAATAAATTGTTAAAATTAGCATACAAACTGTATTATAAAAATATATGTATACTATTCTACATGGCCTCAGACGGTTTGGCAAAAAGTTGGGGGAACAGTGTAGAAGGAAAATGTTTTATTAGCATGAGAGGATAGCAAATTAACATATAGAGCCATAAAAAGTAGTTAAAAGCTTTTAAAAAATTAGATTAAGCATAAATTAGAATATTAAAGCAAATAAGATAGGTCTAGCAAATAGTTAACTAAAAAATCTGTTATATTGCATTATTTTTTAGGCTTACATTAAAATTTCCAAGTAAGAAAAGAACAGTATAATTGATACACTAGTTTTGGACAGGATAAGAGTTTGAGAACACCTGTGATTCAAGGCTAGGAAGCGATAGCACAGAGAAGCTGCCTCTGAAAGCAGCTGGGCTGATGAATCAGCAGAAAGGCAACAAAAGGCTTTTGCTATAAGCAGGGTCACGCTGACCTAATGCATGAAGAGAAAATCTTAGTAAATGCAGGCATTAGCAAAAATATTATAAGAATATATTAGCAATTAACTTTAGTGTAGAAATTAAGACAAATCAAGCATGCCAAGCAATGATTAAATGAAAGCACATACTATACTTCTTTTTAATTAAAGCTTAAGCTTCAGGTCACTATTGTAAAAAGTTTGGAAGGCTTAAGAGAGAAAACAATGAGAGGAAACCCATATATGGAATTGAAGCCTTGGCCAGTTAGAGAAAATGGGAACAACATAGAAAGATTACAAATTCCATAAGGGGGCCAGTGAAAGGAAAAGTAAGGAGATAATAAGGGTTCCCATGGAAACTCAAGGTCTGGCCAGACAGGAGTAAAAGAGAGTCAGAGGAGACGGGCAAAAGAGCTCATTAGAGCAAGGTCAGAAAAGATAGGAAATTACATAGAGTAGCCCAAAGATGGTAAGAGGAAGTCATCCACCCAGTCTTAGACCAATCAAAATAAGCCAAACAGACACCAAGAGGAACAATGGACAGTAAAACCAGGTGCAGAATGAGCTAATTGAATGAGCCAAAATGATAAGAAATTGTTATAAAAACTTCAATTGCTGTAATGATCGTTGCTCAATCTCATTCGGCCGAATTGGGTTGAGTCCGTGTGGTTGATTTATTGCAATAAAGCCTTAAAACTCTGTCTGTCTATCTCGAGTCCTAATAGCCTTTATTTTTAGGTAAAAAGCCTTCTGATGATGAATTTTTCGCCACAACAACAGTCCCTTATAAAGAGGAAACTTCTGATTGTAATTAACTCGTAACAATATAATGGTCCAGGGAACAGCCATAGTATTCCAAATACCATAACTGCTTTAGCGTTGTTACTCACTGCACCTTCCTCTTCTTCTTATTTTTCTTCTTCTTTCAGCTCCTCCCGTTAGGAGTTGCCACAGCAGATCATCTTTTTCCATATTACTCTCACTGCACCACTCGGAGTATTTATATCACTGTATCCGAGTGTGAATCACAGCAGCAGCTGATCGGAAAGAGAATTATCGGTATACTATACAGCTTCAAGGACACGCTGTCTCAGCCACTGCAAAAGGTTTTAAAGCCTTTCCTGTACAGACCTCGCGGTTCAGAAACAGTTTCATCCCAAGAACTTTAAACGCACTCAATCAATTGCTCCTTGTAGAACTGTTTGTACTTATAAGTACAATCACCCCACTGTAAACTTGCACTATAGTTATAATATCGCACAACCTGAGCCACTTTATAAAGAGTGTATTTACATATGATGACGATATCATTTTTAAGGTGAAATGCAGCAAAATATGTTTGTTAAATTATACAGATAAAACTTTAACTTCATTTAAATAATCTATATTCTTCACTGGGAGTGTCGTTAAGGATAGAATAATTAAACATGTACTATGAAGATATTTCAATGTTCTTTAAACGTTTTGAAGAATTGGCGCTAAGCTTACAGATGGCTTAACTTCTATTACAGAGCTGATTGTGTGGCGACCGGTTACTTGGGGAAAGAAAAGCACTGACTGCAGTGACGGCTACGCCAATATATATTAAATATAACACAGAAAGAGAAAATAAAAACTCAGCTAAAAACGCAGCGACAAATTTTGGCAAAAGTTAAATGCTTGTGTCATGAGCACGAGGAGGCTATGCAGTGTCTGCAACGGACGTGGCCATCCAGCGTGCATAAGCTACCTTACTGACATTGTCAGACGAAGGAGCCACCGATTCTTCCTCTGCCCAGTGCCACCACAAGCCTAGAGCCGCCCTTGAGTACTGCTGCAATAAATTATTTCATCGAAGTGAAACACATGTTTAATAACGTACTTTAACTCCTATCATCATGAAAATGATATCACGTATACATCTCAGTATTTTAGTTATTCAGAGAGCTGTAATATCACGAATGTAATGGATTCTGTGTCCAGTTGGAGGAAGAGAGCCGGTTTAAGAAGCAAGTAGTGATTCACACACATAGGCACATAGAAGATCAAATACAAAACAAAGCATTTAACGTGCTACTTTAATTACGATGGGATTTGAGAAACTGGTTAATTAAACGATTTTAAGATGAAGTTTATGATGTTCTACTTTAATGACAAAATAAACTACGTGATTAAAGTGGAAATGTCGAGATTGAAGTTGACATTTCGTGCTTTTTCCCCACTGTGTGCCGTTTTTTCTCTGTACCCTAATAAGCTTTCATATGACACTCAGACATGGGTTACAACTCGCCTTTTCACGGCGTCTTTGATATGTGACTTCTTTTTTATTTCCGGGACTGTGCGATTTTGTGAACGTGAGCTTTCAAGTTTCTCCAACACGCTATGTCACTCGATCAACTTCCTTTTGTTGATTATCCCACGGTTTATTTGAACAAATAGTATGTTTTTCCTTTGCCTCCACTTGGTATTCGCTGAAATTCTTATATTTTCCCCCATGCTTTTCCCATTGTCTTTTCACAGAAGGCTGAGCTTAAGGGCGATTTATATTCATTTGCATATTCAAAAAGGCGTAATTCTGGGAGGAGTTGGGGCGTTACATAAAGCGCGTGCACGAGCGTTAGTTTTCACGCTGATCGGGATTTATGTAGCGGAAGAACGTGGAAGTTGGAGTATGCATGGATTCCTGCATCTGGATTTTTCTGTGCGTAAGCACATTTCGGCTTTTGTGCTTACGCCATGTTATAGTGCGAGTTCTATGCACGCCGTTATACATGAGGCCCCTGCAGACAACGAGGGACTGTAATTGGTCAGACATTCATTTTAGCAAACAGCTGAGAACAAATTGCTTTGTGATTGTCTTTTTATATTTTTGAGATTGTTGCAAATGTGTGAGAAAGTTATCTATATATCACACAGTGGTTAGTACTGACCTAGAATGCCTCAATCATTTTTGGGTGGAATTTGTGGCCCACATGATTGAAAAATAAACATGTTTATTGATATTTATCTTTTATGTATGACTTAATATAATATACAATTAAGATGTACTTTTCTGTCATCATTGTTGTTTGGAATATCATGATTCTTGAAATGGAGGAAGTTTCTGTTTTTTTAATCTTGTACTCTTTTTTTTTGTTTTAATTTTGTCTACAAGACAGCCAAAAATGACGTTTTTTTCCACGTGATGGTACGCAGCTTTAACAATCCTCTGACAAAAACTTCAGACTTCTGGCATGGATCCTTTACATGCTTTGGACTGTGTCACTTTAAATGTTCCTGCAGCTTTGTACCAACACTAGAAAGCAGCAGCAGTGGCTAGAGCATTGGCGGCAGCTGATAAAGGATCATCTTTTTCTATTGCGATAGCAGGAACTTGCTTCTGTGTGTAGGACACTCAAAGTAAAACAAAAATTGCCTGTGAGAGAACTGAGGCCCATCCTGCCCGAGGGTATCAAGTGACAGGTGGAGAAGTGTAAGCTGTTCACCAGACAGAAGACGAGTCCTTGCGTTACTCTGAAGAGTTCGTTAGAAGTCTGAAGATTACAGTAATCCCTCGATATATCGCGCTTTGACTTTCGCGGTTTCACTCTATCGCGGATTTTAAATGTAAGCACATCTAAATATATATCACAGATTTTTCACTGGTTTGCGGATTTCTGCAGACAGTGGGTCTTTTAATTTATGCTACACGCTTCCTCAGTTTGTTTGCCCTGTTGATTTCATACAAGGGACGCTATTGGCGGATGGCTTAGAAGCTACCCAATCAGAGCATGTATTACATATTAACTAAAACTCCTCAATGCTATAAGATATGCATCCCGCGCGGAGCTTGATTGTTTGCTTGTCTCTGCCTCTCTCTCACCCTCTCTGACATTCTCTGCGCCTGATGGAGGGGCTGTTTGCACAGAGGCTGTTTGCTTAAAAGATACTGACGCTCCTCTAAAAAAATGCCGCTTTATTGCGGTGCTCGCCATATTTAAAAGCACAAAAGCACACGTATTGATTTTTTGATTGTTGCTTTAATCTCGCTCTCTCTCTGACGTTCTCTGCGCCTGACGGAGGAGATGTGAGCAGAGGGGCTGTTTGCACAGAGGCTGTTTGCTTAGAAGATACTAACGCTCCTCTAAAAATGCCGCAAACTTAAAAGCACAAGTATTGATTTTTTGATTGTTTGCTTTTCTTTTGCGAGCGAGCTCTCTCTCCCTCTGAAATTCTCTGCTCCTGAAGAGAAGAAGATCTATTTGCATTCTTTTAATTGTGAGAAAGAACTGTCATCTCTGTCTTGTAATGAAGCACAGTTTAAACTTTTGACTAAAGGGTGTTATTTCATGTCTAGAGGGCTCTAATAATGTTAACAGTGTGGGAGAGTTTATAAGGGCTTAAAATATATAAAAATAACTACACAAACATATGGTTTCTACTTCGCAGATTTTCGTCTATCGCGGGGGGTTCTGGAACGCAACCCCCGCGATTGAGGAGGGATTACTGTATTTCTTTTATGTTTTCTTTCGGCAGTGGAATACTTGGAAGTGGAGTGCAGTGGAAGTTCCTGATTACTCAGTTGACTTGGTCTGGCTTTGACATCAAGCTTATCATTAGTCACTAGTCTCTTTTTCCTTTTGTCACATGAATGACTAAATTAGTCTATTCACAATTAGTCTATAATCAAGTAACAATTCTTGAGTTTCATTTTTCCTGCAAAAACATGTACTGAGTCAAATCACCCTTCTCCAACTTCCAAACCAGAAAATTCAGAAATACTAGTCTAGTTATGCTTTTGCTTAAATTGATACAAATTGTGTTGATAATAATAAAAATAATAATAATAACAGTTAAAAGCTAACATTAAATTTAGTTTTTCTACACTTTCTACACTTTTTCTAAAGTAAATATATTTTTTCCTTTTTAAAAGAAAGGTAACATTTTGAGTTCAAATACTTCTTTTTGATGACTAATATTTTAATGTAAATCAGGTGTGACTAAAAAATGTTTTCTTAATTGAAACATACATAATGTGTTCTGGTGGGTTATTCTGATAAGCCACAGAAAAAAAAAAAGGTACTGAAATACCATCTTCTTTTTGTAAAATATTTTCTGGCTATTTTTAATATTAATAAAAAAACAGTACTGTATATCTTTAATGACAGGCATAATCTTAACTAGTAGGAGAGCAAAATTGTAATTACATACTGTACATAATGTATACTTATGGACTGACGGATTATGTCCAATTTATGACTGGAAACTATAATGTCTGCAAAAGTGAAGGCATCGTGAAACACTAAAACATGGTGGTATTATCTTTCATTTCAATTTACTTTTTACAGCTCTAGTATTGTTAATCTTACATCTCTGAAAATTTAGCACACCTCTCCTCCACAATCAGTGCTTTCATTTAAATGATTCATCCTGTTTGCTGATGCCTTTGTGGTCTGCTTTAGCAAAAATAATTACATGATGGCTACATAACATCTTAGATAAAATGTTTCTTGGTGTCAATCATTTACAAAGGCATAAGGTCAATATGTACTGTATCTTTAGTTATTTATAAGAATATCACAAGACAGTCATTTTGAAAAGTAAATCATTTATCTATTCATATTCTTTTTTTAGAAAGATTATATGTAAGCAATGTTATGAATTAAACTACTGTGCTTCCTGACGCAATTTATATGCTGTAAAAGTGTTCAAATTAGAGGCTGACCTAGAAATAAAAGTGTTTAGAGAAGTCCAAAAGACAACTTTGAGGAATTATTAAATCACAATCAAAGGGGGGATGAACAAATAGACCATTAAAAACTGTAGACAGTATTAGCAGACACGGGCAGCCATTAAAATATAATCCTTAAGTTGAATTCAGGACAATTTATGTAACTGCCCTAGTAAGTAAGGGGACCATTTCAATACACTGCCCTCTGTTCTCTACCAGGGCAAAGAGCCTAAGTCTGCATTTGTCAATGGGCAGCAAAGCCCAAGCTGCTCATTTCAGAGTTTCCTTTCTTCGATGGAACAAATTTGGGATTATAACGTGACCTCTCAGGAGATTTCCAATATCATCCCAATTGTCTTGGCCCCTTCTATACTCTTAAATAAATGAAAATAAGTACAAAATTTATGATTGCCATTCTTCAGCAATTAGTGCTTAACTACATTGACTTTTTGAGAGCCTCTTATGTCATCATGTGGGTTCTTTGTTTAGTTGACTCACTCAGGCCCTTACCTTATTTTGTGCCACTTACTCTAACTGCACTCTTTTGTTTGGTATTGCTCAAATTGACATAACTCCCTAGTTAATAGTTGGTATTACATGCTCCTTGAACCTGTTCCTTTTCCATAAGGATCATCCTATTGATATTAAGAGCCTTGAATGCCAGGCAACACAGCAAAATCCTGATTCTAACAGACCACAGACATCCCATGGTTTGGTTTAAAATTAAGCCATATGAAGATTGTAATGTTCAAAACTCACAATATTAAAAAAATACAAATTAAAATGTGAATTGTGTGAACTAACATTGATTAACCTACCAGTAGTAAGAACAAATAGAAAACATTTTGACTTCATTTAAATTTTCAAATTTTGGATTATTTAATCCTATTTTAAACTTGCTCTGTGTATATTTTTAATGACTGATTTTTAATTCTGTATCTTTACTGACTTTAACCTTGTATCTTTTAGAACAGTGATCCGCAATATGTGATGCTATGTGTGGCGTGGCGCAATGCCTCCAAGAGGAGGAAAAACACAAGATTTATGGTGGGCACGTGTGTCATACTCATATCACAGGGTGACACTCATGAATGTACTCAGTACTACATATGTGTAACATTCGCAAAAGCGTGTACACAATAATAATAATAATTCTTTACATTTATATAGCACTTTTCTCTCCACTCAAAGCACTTTGTGCTCCAACCATGGAGGACCCAGAGCGTGAACTCATGATCTCCTAACTGCGAGGCAGCAGCACTACCACTGCAGCACCCTTTCACTGCCCAGCGTGAAGAACGAGGTGGTGAGGAATTAGAAACAATTGTGATAATGAGAAATCATTCATTTGGTGGTCACAACTGCCATTGGTTGTGTTGCTACAGAAACTATATACTGTAATTGTTTTTTTTTTCTTACAGAAATGTTCTTTTGTGTTAAAGAAATATAGATATTTC
Source organism: Polypterus senegalus (assembly GCF_016835505.1). Lineage (NCBI taxonomy): Eukaryota > Metazoa > Chordata > Cladistia > Polypteriformes > Polypteridae > Polypterus > Polypterus senegalus. The sequence goes on along the minus strand of NC_053155.1, from coordinate 89,315,154 downwards.
GTTTATATTTATTTAGTATAAGTTTAAATATATACAAGTTTTTGAGGACAGGACTGACTAATGATGAGGAAACCAGCACGCGCAGTGTTGTAAAAAAAACCTGAAGATTGTGAAGAGGCAGTACAATGAAGAATACATTTGATATAGATTTTCTTGGTTTGGGGAAGAAACAGCTCCAAAACCAAAATGCATTAATTTGCAGAGAACAACTTTCTAACGAAGCAATAATGATTCACCATCTAATATCAAAACATTCCAGTTACACCAACAAGGACAAACAAAATATTTTGCAGATTTTAAAGCAAAATCTAAAATTGAGGAAATTTATGAGATTGTCCATCACAGCTTCTGAAAAAGATTTGAAAAATTAATTGCATGTCAGAAAAAACAACATATCATTGGTGAAATACTTATTAAACCAGCATGCAAGGAAATTGTTCCATTAATGCTTGGGCCTAAAGAAGTGAGCAAAGTTTCATTGTCAGCTTATACTGTTAAAACATGTATTGACGATATGGTGAGTGATATTCTGGAAACACTGATTAAAAAATTGAAAACAGCAGAGACATTTTCACTACAAAATGAAGAATCAGTAGATGTTAAAAAGTAAGTGCAAGTAATAAGTATTGTATATTTCATTAATGAGGACTCATCACTTAAAACATTATTTATTTTGCAAAGAGCTTCAAGGGCAGACTACCGGTGAGGAGATGTTTCGAGCAACAGATGATTTCTCCGCAACTTTTGGCATCCTATGGAGTAAATGTGTTAGTGTTTGGACAAATGCCGCTGTAGCAATGATGGGTAATAAAAAGGGGTTTGTCTCATGTGTAAAATGACAAAATCGGACTGTACAAATTAAACATTGCTGCATACATCAGGAAATATTGATGGCTAAAAACTTGCCAGAGGATCTATTACAAACAATGAAAAAATGCATCAACATCATAAACATCATTAAAACAAGAGCCTTAAATTCACAGATTATTGTAATACAGAAATGGGATTTCAACATCAATCATTATTGTTTTACAATTAAATACTTTGGCTGTCCTGAGGCAAAGTTCTGGCAAGTTTATTTGAGCTTCGCCACACGGTTAGTCAATTTCTTTTAAATCAAAACTACACCAGGGGGGTATTTTCAGTACGTCGCTTAAATCATCCAAGATCAGATGCCTCATCTTGGATGAGTTAATGCCGGTGAAGCTCATCCGGGATAAGTTGGTTTTTCAAACGCAGCCGTGTAGTAGATTGGTCTAGCTGTATCTAATTATCCAAGATGATTGTACGCGCACATGCTGATTGAAAAGCCCATATATATTGAGTCTAGAAAACATGATCAGCAGGTCTTTGATGGGTTGTAACAAAATGCCGAAAGAATGGGCGCATTTTTTCACACAAGTGGAGCAGGACCTTTTACTTGAATGATATGAAGAACTTCAAGATTTAATATGCACAAGGGTTAACACTGCAAAAGCAGCCCAAACCAGAAAAGACGGCTGGTAAAAAGTGGCCGACAAATTAAACACTAAGTAGTGTGCATTGTACTTAATGAATGTAGTGTTTCATTTCCTATGTGTCAGATTAATTATTATTTAATATGTCATAATTCCAGATCAAATGTGAGTGCAAAGAGAACATGGGAACAGGTTAAAGTGAAGTACAAAAATATGCTTCAAACTGGTAAATATTGGTATATAACTACTTAAAGAATTATTGACATAAAGAATCATATATAACATATAAAACATTAATTTTAAAGCTAATAAGAAGGCAGACAAGCAAAAAACAGATGGAGGTCCACGCGGTCCAGACCTAAACCCTGCAGAAGAGTTGGCTTTCCAGGAAAATGCCCATCACCCTGTTTCTGAGGGCATTCCAGGGGGAAGGTCCTACTCAGAACCAGTGGCAGGATGCAGTGGTCACTTCATTTCAGGTAAAGGATGGTCATTGCATATATTTGTCCTCAATGTGTGCCATAGGTATGTTCCATATAGCCCTCTTTTTTTGTTGGGTCAGTTGCAGGAAGTCATATTCCTAGAACCTGTGTCTGCCCAACGAGATATTGAAGAATGTCAAATATTTCATGAAGACACTGTGTCTGATTATTCATCAGGAGGAGAGGTACATTTTCCAAATAATGTTTGATCAAACTCCACTCTGATCAGTCCCATGTGCCCAGTCCCATTTGGAAACCCTGGGTAATCAGAATGGTAGGCTGATTGTGAGATTCTTTATGGAACTGTGGGTGTTTTTGCCTGTGTACCTGCAATGGCATGAAACACCTCTTTTATTATCTGCACAAGCAGGTGTCCGGGAAACACTATGAAAACCCGAAGGAAATATTTCAGAGCCAAACAGACTTTACGAATTGCCTGGCAAACTGCACTTTTAGATAGATTTTCCGCATCGCCTACAGTATAAAAAAAAAGTGCCGCTTGCAAAAACCCTTAAAGCAATGCATACTGTCTGTGTGGTTGTGAGAGCCCAACTTCGCCTAGTTTGACTTCGAAGGTGCTAAAGAATCTTTGAGGTACAATATTCCCCCTCGGCTAAAGCAGTATCTTTTGAAAAGAATTTCCTCCAGGAGCAATAAAGGATCTTGCCAATCGCACAAAACCCTCTCTATATGAAATTCTCTTCTTATAATTTGCGCACCAATATCAATTGGTCACTCATTCATGAACGGCGAAGCCATGACTGAATGAATTCCATGCACAGACACTGATTAAGTGTTTCAGCTAATCCTTGATTACATAGAACAAACCTGCTCTGAGCATGTTTAAGGATTTGGATGTGCTGCTATGACAACACATCCAGCAAGAGTTTTGAAAAACGACAGATCCAGGATCATGCCAAATTGTCAACAATTACATCCGGCTAAATGAGTAATCAACATACGAAAAATACCCCCCAGCTCTTCTAAGATAATCACTGGATGGCCAAACTTGCATACATGGCTGACATTCAAGCACCTGAATGAACTCAATAAAAAAATGTAAAGTCAGAATGAAAATGTATTGAAATACTTCGTAAAAATTGAACGGATTCAAACATAACTTTGAACCTTGGCAAACAGAGTTATGATGAGGATAACTAAAAATATACTAAAGGACCAACCAGACTATGATTGAAAACAAGCAGATTATATTGGATTTAGCTCAACAACATTTAACATTGCTACAATGGAAATCTGAGAAATACTTTTACACAATTAATACAGAGCAATATGATTGGATTTGAAATCTTTTTGCAACTAATGCCGAAAATTCTACAGAAGCACTGTCCCTTCTGAGAGATCTGAGAGTAATTTCTTGAATTGAGGAACAAAGGTATGCTAAAATGAAAACTCATAAAGTTCCATTGGATGTTTCTAGATTGTGGTTAAGGAAGAATATTCTTGGCTACTGCAGTTCTGCTCCCATTTTCTACAACGCAGCTATGCCAACAAAACTTTTAGCTTTAATTTTAATAAAAAATGATAAGTGGTTGTGTTTGAAGGACCTTAACCAAGAAATTCAAGTTGCTCTGTCAAATATCAGGCTGAATATAAAACTATTGTGGTCATTAAAACAAGCAGAGGTATCACATTAATTGTAATTAAAAGTTAATATTAGTTAATGTAAGTTTTAAGATAGCGTTATTAGCTGTGATGTTACATTTATCATATAAAAATAAATACATTTAATTTCTTTGTATGAACTTTGTAACTCCTATATTAGGTTTAGGCTTAGGGTTAGGGTTAGAAAAGTAGAGTGAGAAAAGTTTGCAGAGCATTGTTTAAGATCATTCCTTTAGAATCTTAAAAAAAAATAGAATGATCAAATACTTTTTGTAATTAATTTAACCTGGGGTAATTATGAACTGAATGGACAAACAGTCTGAGAAAGGCAAACACTTATTGATTATTCTTTTAGTCATTGTTAATTCAAAGTGACGTTACACTAGGTCTTAAAGTTTGGTGTGCATGGTGAGAAAAGAAGGGTAGAGCAAAGTAAGTAGGAAAAAAGCAAGGAGACCAGAGAAGAGGAAGAACCTACGGAAACTAGAATGGACCTCTGCAGACTGAACAACAATCTAAATCAACACTGCACTCAGTAATTTTGTTTTAAAATAAAATTAATGTTATACTGTTTGAGTAGGTCAAAGTATATTGTTAAGAGCACCAGGGGCCTAGAATTCACACTAAAACATAGTCTACGGACAAAACTAGAAATATGCATATATGCAAAAAATGCAGACAAAAAATCTGATGCATGAAACTATGTGTAAGCAAAGTTCTACATACTTTCTGCTTATTAATCCAAATAAACATGAAATTTAACACACATGCACAAGACTACAGCCCTACTCCAACTCCTCCCAGTATTTCACATATTTGAATATGCAAATTATTATAAATAGCCCCTGATGTTCAGTTTTAGTTAAAAGACAATGGCCAAAACACATTTAGAAAAGAATTTTAGTGAATGAGAATTGGAGGTCCTGCTCAGTGAAGTGAAGGCAAGGAGAAGAATACTATTTGGTGGCTTAAGCAGTGGTATAAGCAACAAAAGGAAATTGATGGAGTGGCACAGCATAGGCATTCAAAAGTTCAAGTCACACGGTTCCTAAAACAAAAAAATACTGGTCAGATATCAAAGTCAACGTGAAAAGGTTAGCCTCAGCCCACTGTCTGAGTGTCAACATCATTGGAGGAGGTAGCAGAATTCAAGGGCTGACATTGTTTGAGTAAGGAGCTGCTGCGTTTATTGATTATTGGCAAGAAACTTACTGTATAACCGACATTTTACCAATGGGTGAGGGTGAGTTTTCATTTTTTTCCTTACCACTATCCTTACTCATGTAAATAATTTGTATGTTTAATAAGACAAACAAGCAGGCAGCAGATGTGTTATTACTGTTTATTCTGTTTCAGACAATATTACAAAAAGTGACTCCTGTGCAATTGACACAACTCCAGATGGACGCTGTTCTGGAGTCACAAAATATAAAGCGGATGCTGTAAGAGATGTGAAGAAAGAAATTAAGGAATATAAATGCTATACTACATGATTCTGACCACAAATTAAATTAATTGGTTACAAAATAAATGCTGCATCTGATGATCTGTTTTACATTCTTCTAAGTACATTCAAACAAAGTTGTAACACTGTCTGATTTGGCATATCATTTGGCCACGATTGTGTGCCACATTATGCAGCATGATACATCCTTGCACAATGCAACACACTTTCTGTGGACTATGGAGCAGCACTCCAACAGTCTTATCCAATCAGTGCCAACAGCCCTTAAGCTACTCTATAGTACATTCTACCACTGCTTAAGCCCGAGAGTAGATGTCATTAAAACTTCACTCTTGTTCATTGAGTAGGTTGGCAGGCAGAGTGAGAAGCCACATCTTCAGTAGTCACCTGCTGTCACCTAAGTAATTGTGTTATATGGTTACATCATACAGATAACTTATTGTTTTGACCAAAGGGGTAATATTACATGTCTTATCTTACCTAAAAGCCATCACATACAACACCATTTTGAAGTTTGTTCCCAACACTAATATTTCTCACAATGAATGAATCATGAGATGAGCCAGGACATCTCACTACAATATTAATGACAACATTTTCGCATCACAGATAATTTTCACATTAATAGAGTAGAAAAGTTTTGTATTTTAATAAGGAAATTCATTCTCTGAAGGCACCTTTAGAGCAAGTGATGTATATGTAATGTACATGCAATCATCTGCTCCGATTACATTTGGAAAACCAGGACATTGCTGCAAATTGCACCTTGATGTTTGCGTGTTCAACCATAGTGCCATGATGCATGATGACTGAGAAATACCCGATTGATCAGCCAGTTCACATTGAAAAGATCCTGTGGCTAACAACTCGAGTTTGGACAGAACTTGCAAAGGAACAGGTAGAACAAAATTCCGCTTTTTTCAGCTTTTTTGTAAAGTCAGCCGCATTTCACCACACAGCTCCAAGAGGATAGCTCTTGGAATTCTAAACTGACTTAGAAGCCAATCATCATCCAGGGACAAGAAATCAGTATAGTCTCTAAATACATGCTCTCTTATTCTTCCATGTGTGATGTCTTCTAAGAATGCTAAAGCAGACATGGTAGTTGGAACAGTTTGGTCATTACGTGCCTCATTATATTGTTACAGGCTGATTACAATCAAGTTCCTGAAATATGTAAACAATATACAATTAATTTTGGTGTATTTGAAAAAGCATACATCATGAATGTGAATCTAAAAAAGAAAGTGAAACCACACAGGAACAGTAGCACTGCTTTGATGCTGGTTGCAGCCTGTTTACAAAACCGGGGAGAAACGTGCATATGCAAGGTCTGAGGCTGCTGTGAAAATATGCATAGAGTTACAGCAAGTTTAGTTTTTATACATCTCAACATGAGTGTGGAAATGGGCATACACTCCATTTTTACGCGTATACACCATTTATACATGAGGTCCCTGCTGTGGGTGATTGTCATATTCCCACAGGGGTTAGAAACTGAGAAGAGACATATTCAGAAGAAAGTAGCGCAGTGAGTGGGCACCTGCTTTGGTGATTGACACAGATTTAGCTCAAATCTGAAAACAACTGTTTGGTCAGCTTGTGCAGAGCTAGTAAGCCTCTTTGCCTGCGGCAGCTGTCCATACGCAGGTAAGGCTATACACGAGGAACACTAAAATTATCTATGCCTAACACTCCTATAAAGAATATAGTTAACAGTATCTATAGCCTAGGTAATATATTCAATGTATACTAATAAGAGCATCTGGTATGGGTGATTGCCATATTCTCACAGGGGGTTAGCAGCTTGTGTCGGACGCCTCCAATAAAAGGCCAGGCAGTGAGCGGGCACCTGCTTTGGTTATTGGCACAGATATAGGTTAACCATTTGGGCTGCTTGTGCTGTGTTAGCAAGTTGCTTTGCTTAAAGCAGTTGTCCACTTGGACATAAAGCTGTATACATGTGATGCTATAAAGCAGCTATATTAAGGCAAATTTTACAACACTTCCCATAACTAGTAAAGCTCAGGAGTTCTTACTTCCTGTCATTCAAGTTCTAACCATCTTCACCACTGGCAACAGGTCAATTTCTGGGCATAAGCAAGCTAAGTGACTACTTAGGTCTCCACAGCCAGTTTGGACCCCCCAAATCACACACAGAATAAGGATGAATTAGGATAGGGGCCCAAAATGTATTTAATGCTTAGAGCTCACAATCACTAGAAAAGGCCCTGCTGGAAAGATTGGGTTCACAAAGCAAGTCCAAATTTTGTCCAGGGTTGAAGATACCAATATTACTCCAAAATACTGGGACATACAAATCAGAGTACGTTACGAATGCCCAATTTTCTATTTAGACAGAAAGTGTAGCTATGTGAGGCAGGAAGAGGAAGAAACAACAACTTAGCCTGTGTCTCACAAAATTACACAAACAAGTTAAATTACTGAGTCATTTCCTTCATTTTCTCTTTTTAACATTCTCTTTGGTTGCATAGACTTAATAAAAACGTTTAACATTTATATAGAGCTTTTCTCACTATCCAAAGCACTTTGTGCTCTAATTCTTTCATAACGACAATAGAAGCCAATGCAACAATGGCACCGACATTTTGATGGAGCATTTCTTATTCAACCACTAACTGTTAGAGAGCTTTTGCAAATTATAATCACCTTATCTAGAATGCAATCTCCACATGTCTGAGGTCACTCATTTATAATTGTCTGATGTTTTCTTGTTACTGCTTAGGTTTCCTCATAAAATGTTCAGATGAGTATTAATCTTTTTTCTGAGAGAGAATGAATTAGAGGTGGAAGTTCTTTGAGGCCAAAGTAAAAAAAAAACAGAGAACACGGCAAGGCTTGTTCTGCAGAGAATGAAAATAAGAACAGAAAGTATAAAAACAAATTGAATTTGAAAGAAATTTTTTGAGAAAACTGTTTTTGTTTTGTTACAAGGTTGTCATTTTACAAAGTTCAGAAGATTCCAGAGTATAAGTTTCGACAATAAAGAGCGTGGTTGCCAATGACATTACAGACCGCATGCATAGACACAGTACACAAAAAGGAGGAGCGCAAATATGCCACCTAAATGGTAAAAATGTCACAAACTGCATGTCAAAGAGCATGACAAAGTCTTGATGACATTTTCTGACATCCTATAGAAAAGAAATAAAACAAATGATGAACAATAATTACATTGATTATGGAAAGAGAATGGCTGCCAGATAAAGGTCAAATCATATTTAATATCAAAATTTAAAGTTAAGTAATGTCCTGTACAGCACGGGTGTCAAACTCCAGACCTGGAGGGCCGCAGTGACTACAGGTTTTCTTTCTAACCCTTTTCCTAATCAGTGTCCAGTTTTCACTGCTAATTAACTTCTTTTCCCTTCATTTTAACAGCCCTGTTTTTAAGGATTAAGTCTTCTGAATTGATTCTTTTCTTCATTAAACGACAGCCAAACAGAAATGAGACATGAAACGAGCCAACAGATGACCAGCTAAACTGGGATTTCAAACTCCCACCAGTTTCTTAACGAGAAGCCGATCCTTGCTGTTAATTAGACCCGTTATTCAATTCCATGGCTTGTTGCTGCTCTCTTTTTGCCACAGCAGCCATTTCCAAAACTGTTGATATTCTGTTTTTTTCTCAGAACTCCTAAAATGTTTTGGTAACCTGAGGGATCAACCTTACTGAGACCTTCATCCTTATTTTCAGTTATTGTGTGATGGGTACAGGTGAGCTGGTCATGTCCTGCTTGTTTTATGCCTCATTATTGTCCGGCTGCTAATTAAGAAAAAACGACTAAGGGGCCTGAGTAAAGCTAATTAAAGCTAAGGCTAAAGAAGTTAATTAACATAAAAAACTGGTCACTAATTAAGACAATGGTTAGAATGAAAACCTGCAGCCACTGCGGCCCTCCAGGACTGGAGTTTGACACCCCTGCTGTACAAAGCTTTATCACTGAGCAAAAGAGAATCCTAAAGAAAGATGGAGTTGTCATAGAAAGTCTCAATAATAATACTTTAGTTTAGGTGCTGCAAAATTGCATCTATTACTCATTTCCTATTGTGTAACAAGATCCTAACATTCACTTCTTTGGGTATTCATAACACTTACAAAACATCAGTAAAGCGTTTATTCATCTTTCTAATGTCACCTACTAACAAAACTTCACTTTGCAGTGGTCTGAGGTGGCTTAAGCGAGACACATTTCTCTTAATATTTCATATATTAAGTATGAATCCTTCATATTAATGAGTCATTTTACCATCATGTCAATATGCCACACTGCATATAGATGTATAACAGATCTACTAATATTTTATAAGTGTTATGAAGACCAAAAGAAACCTTTGTTAAGGTCTTATTACATAAGAGCAAATGAGTAAATGATGCATTTTTGCAGTACCTAAACTAAAGTGTTACCGGCTCAATTGTGACATGCAAGTCAGAATTAACCACGTCTTAGGTAAATTTATGCATTGAAATGGTTCTAGTAAAATATTGTGAGTTTCATGGGATTTTTACAATGATCCAGGAACTGAGATCATCACTGAACAAGTGGTATGGAAAAAGAGGTAAAGAGTAGACATGCAAGTAAGAATTTCACTGTCCTGTATACAACTGACGATGCTATTACTACTACTACTACTTCTTCTATAATTACTACATTACTAAATGTCCAATGTGCTTCTGTGGTTGCAGATAATCTGTAGACTTTAACCACAACGAACAGTGGAATTTTGGGGTTAATCAAGGCCACATTTTAAATCTCTTCTTGGTCTAAAATAAGTAGTATAAATGTTCAAAGTGCTTTTACATATTCCCCTGGTCCTTTATTTGAAGGAGCACAAATACCCTTGCCATTTGTTGTAGGTAAATCTATTATAGGATTTACCCGCTGCCACTTGCCAGCTTGAGAAAAAAGTGCTTGCTTTCTATCTATAACACGTCTTTTAAAATTAACATCTTGGCAATTTTTTTTCTTGGAAAACCCTTTTTGATTTTAATCTAATTCTTAGGTAATTAAGTCACATACTATGGAGATTCTTTTTAAGTACAGTGGTCATAGCCCTGTTGCTGTCTCCTCACACTGGGTTTTGGAGGGTACATCTGTTGTGGAAAAAACTATCCTCTATTTTCAAAGAAGCCATTCAAGGAGACCAGATGAGAATACAAAAAAATTCCTTACTTGCACATAGTATGCACATATGCCCATAAATAGTCCATGGAGTGAGCAATTAATTAAACAATTTGTCTGCTTTCATGCTTCTCTGTTATATTACCCCATCTAATAAGTCACGTCATCTGACTCTTGGTATGCATAATATGCAGAACTTTATTATTCCATCCAATAAACAAGTCCCACCAGTATTTTCAGACTCCTGTAGACTCTTCCATTTACCTGAAATTCCACCTCGATTTTTTTATCGATTTAGTGCCACTCCATAGGAGGCGTCTTTTGGCGTTCCCATTAGTTTAAACTTGTTTTCTAGTGGGGTATTGATTACTTATTTACCTCATTTTAACCTTGAGAAATCAAGCTGGTGGTTTCTCTAAGGTGAAGACTGACCTCATGTGTTTAAGCTTTAAGCCACGTTTACTTAACCATTTAGTTACAGTCAGTCCTTTTCCTTATGTTTTAATAGTTCATTGTTACAACTTCATTTAGGTATATACTTGTAATAATTGTAAAGATTATATATTAACTAAAAATTCCATACTTCCTTGAGCCTATCTAACCCATGCTCCTGCTCCGTCTTCACTGGCTCCCTGTGTCTTACAGAATCGAATATAAAATCCTACTAATAACCTACAAAGCCTTAAATAAACTCGCGCCAAACTACATCAGTGACCTTCTCCATCACTATGTGCCTGCCCGTCCACTAAGGTCCTCTGATTCTGGCAATCTTGTTGTGCCCCACACTAACCTACACTCCATGGGTGACAGGGCCTTCAGCTGTATAGCGCCCAGACTCTGGAATGACCTACGAAATTAATCAGGTCAGCTGACTCCATGAATTCTTTTAAAAAACAACTTAAAACTCATCTGTTCAGGAAGGCTTTTAGCTCTATTTGACTTCATTCCCCTTCTCTCAGTTTACCTCTCTGTCAAGATGCTCATGTAACCTGTGTGTGTGCTAGACCATCAATTCTGTTATCTGTTAGGCTTTCTCTGAATTTACTGTCTTAATCTTCTTTATTTATTTGTTTGGTTTGTACAATGCTATATACTGTATACCCTGCCGTTCTTTCTTATATTCTGTAAGTGCCTTGAGCATGGGAAAGGCGCTATATAAATAAAATGTATTATTATTATTATTATTATTATTTATGCTGACCCGTAAGATGCCATCTTATACCTGGATGGCTAATTGAGCAACACATTGAAATATTATTAAGCTGTATATGCACGGTTTTTATTATATACTGAAACTAGGTGATGTAGCAGTGGTTGGATGTTATTCGCAAGTAATGTGTCATTAACTAAATCTAGACATACTTTGATTGCCTCGTAATTATATTTTTTGAAGCTCTTTGTAAAATACTTGTCATGTGCAGTTCTTCTTGACATTCATGCCTATTTCACTTTCATCTTTTAACTGCTATTTTCTTAGAGGCAACATTTTCTCCTGTTTACTCATAGTTCTTAATGTAAAATTGTTTTCAAACAACAAGTGTGGCACAGGATATTTTTTTTGATAATTTACATTGTTTCATTGCAGAGATGGACAACAACTGACCAGAGATGGACAACAACAATCTCATATTACTGTAATTACAGTATTAAGAATTGTGTTCAAAAGCACCAACGTTGAATCTAGGATGTGTTAAAAATCCATCCATTATCCAACCCGTTATATCCTAACTACAGGGTCACGGGGGTCTGCTGGAGCCAATCCCAGCCAACACAGGGCGCAAGGTAGGAAGCAAACCCTGGGCAGGGCACCAGCCCACCGCAGGGCACACACACACACACACCAAGCACACACTAGGGACAATTTAGACTTGCCAATGCACCTAACCTGCATGTCTTTGGACTGTGGGAGGAAACCAGAGTACCTGGAGGAAACCCATGCAGATACGGGGAGAACATGCAAACTCCATTCAGGGAGGACCTGGGAAGCGAACCTGGGTCTCCTAACTGCGAGGTAGCAGCGCTACCCACTGCGCCACTTGTGTTAAAAATAATTGGACATTTATGTTTATGCCCTGCATTTCTGATAACTATTTTTTGTGCCAGGGGCAAGCTTCAAGCTAGTGAATACAGATGTTATCCTGCCAGTCAACTACATTCTCATCTTTCTACTATCATGAAACTGTAGTCATCCAGCTCCATGTCCTATCATGCATAAAAGAAAGGTTAGTTCTTTTACAATCAGTGTGACTGTGAATAGCAATCATTGATATCCCAGATGGTCTCATGCTGCCTGAGGCACTTAGATTTAAGAGCCAGAAGAATTATAAGGAGCTGTCATGGATGTATGCAGATAGCAGAAATGGCTACCTGTTTTTAAGCAACATATTCTGCTTCTAGTCAAGAATGGCTTTTTATGTTTTGAGAAAGAAGAAGGGGGAAACCATTTTCATCATATCTCAAAAATATTCAGCTTCCAAGCAACTTTGGGTTTGATGCAGTGCTTCTATTAAAGTATAGCTCATTTGATGACATTTGATTACAGTCAGCATAGTCATACATCAGAATATGCACCTTTATTCAATCTTCTAAAATTTTACCAAAATAAATACTGGCTGACTTCCCATAAACCATATGAAAATTCATTGAACAAAAACTGATGAAAATAAATGTTAAATAATGTTTGAATCTTTGTTCAACCTGAATTTTGATGTCACATCCACCACAGTGTTCATTACATTACAGTGTTCAACACACTTTGAGATGCATGGTGACGTAAAAAAAGTTATTTTCAAAGGCTGGCCTGCTTTAGTCATCCAGTGGGTTTCAGTAGTCTATAAAAATAACTTCTATATATATATATTTGTGACTATTGTGATTATGGTATCATCAGGCTCTTTCCCAGCAAGAATGATTTTCTGCAGAATTAAGTTACATACAGTTTATATCCACAACAGAGGCTTGCTTTAAAATGTCTATGTGTCCGAGTAGTGTACAAGTCAATGCAACAGTAGAAATAGAGGGTGAACATAATATATGAATGAAACACAAATAAAGAAATTAGGACATAGGAACTGTATCAGAAAATATCATTGACAACTTGATAGAAGCCACCTTTAAGACTAATCCAGGTTCATTTTCACATGCTTAAGAACAACTTAAGAAAATGAGCTCCTTTTCAGTCACTCTTGGAGATGACCTCATCAGACCTTCATCTAATCCAAGCAATCTTGGTTTATTTTTTGATTCCTCCCTTTCTTATTACACTCACATAATTCTTGGTGCTTTAATATAACTGCAATCAGCAAGTTTTGTTGTCCGGACGTGGAATATCTGATGCTAAGATGCCGACTGTTTTACATACCGAGAGAACATACCGTTGTTATTATTATGGCAGTATACATACCTCTTCAGGCTAATGATAAGTCAGCGCTTGAAAAATTGTTTGACATTATCAGTAAACAAAAGAACTTGCACCCTGATGCAGTTTTTATCATTGCTGAGGATTTTAATCAAGTGAATCTTAAAGATGTATTCCCCAGATTTTATCAGCATGTACATTGTAAAACCATAGGGGAAAACACCTTAGACCACGTCTACACAAACATAAAAGATGCCTATAAGGTCATTCCACGCCCCCACCTTGGCCAGCCTGATCATTTTTCCTTGTTTCTTATTCCAGCTCTCAAAGCCCTTATCAACAGTACTAATCCAATTAGAAAGACTGTTAAAGCTTGGACCTGAAACGGCCATTTGCCAACTCCAGGACTGCTTTGAACAAACAGACTGGAATATATTTTTTCATCAGACAGACTTAGAGACATATACTTAATCTGTGCTGTCATATATTAATTACTGTGTGGACAATGTCACTGTCAACAAAAGGATTAAGGTCTACCCAAATGAGAAACCATGGATGAATAGTGAAGTCAAACAGTTGCTCAGGGAAAGGGACAAAGCCTTTAAATTAGGAGACACCTCAGCCTATAGAGCTGCCAGAGCTAACCTCAAGAAGGGCATCAAGTCTGCTAAACTAATCTACAAACAACGGATTGAGGAGGACTTTGACAGTAACTCTAACTCACAGAGGGTGTGACGAGGCATCTGATTAATCATGGATTACAGAAAGAAAAATGGCATACAATACACACTGGCCAATAGCAATGCCAGCCTAGCAGAGGAACTTAACAGTTTCTTTGCATGGTTTGACAAGGACAATAACCAGCCTCCAGTTAGCTTCAAGCTGACCAGAGACTCACAGCCTTTGGTCGTACACATACATGATGTGCGGTGGGCACTTGAAAACATCAATACAAGGAAGGCAGCAGCTCCTGATAATGTGTAAGGACGCGTGCTTCAGGCCTGTGCTGACCAATTAGCGGAGGTATTTACTCTCTCTCCTCAGGTGTAGACCCGTTGTGCCTGAAATCCACAACTATTGTACCTGTTCCCAAAAAAACGAGGATAACCTGTCTTAATGACTATCGACCAGTCGCTCTCACCCCTGTCATCGCAAAGTGCTTTTAATGATTGGTAATCACTCACATCAAAGCCTCAATCCCAGCTGATCTAGACCAACACCAGTTTGCCTATCGGTCGAACAGATCAACTGAGGACATCATCTGTGTGGCTCTATATGCTGCCCTCTCGCACCTGGAAAAGCCCAACACCTATGTTAGGATGCTCTTCGTTGACTACAGCTCTGCATTTAATACCATCATACCTAACCAGCTAATCAAAAACTCTGTCCATATGCAACTCTAGTTTTGGCTCTGTCCATATGCAACTAGTTACTGGATATTCTCACCAACCGCCCCCAGTCTGTCAGGATGGGCAAACACACATCCTCCACCTTTACCCTGAGCACTGGTGTGCCGCAAAGATGTGTACTAAGACTTCTCTATGCACTCTTCACCCATGACTGTCAACCCATCCACCAATCAAATATTATGTTAAATTTGCGGATGATACGACTGTCATTGGGCTTGTAACAGACAACAATGAAGCTGCATATAGAGAAGAGGTTCAGAATCTGACAGCATGGTGCAACACCAACAGCCTGGTCTTAAATACCAAAAAGACCAAAGAAGTTATTCTGGAATTTAGGACCACTAAAAAGACCAATCACAGTCTGATAACAATTAATGCAGATGCTGTGGAGAGAGTTTCAAGCTTTAAGTTTCTAGGAGTCACCATCTCAGAGGACCTGTTCTGAGCTGACAACAACTTGGCTATAATAAGCAAAGCACAACAACGCCTCTATTTTCTCAGGAAGCTAAGGAGAGCTGACCTCCCCCAGAAGCTGATGGTTAATTTCTATAGATGCACTATAGAGCACACCTTATCTAACTGCATGATGGCCTGGTACAACAGCTGCAGCAAGGCTGCTAAAGAAGCCCTGCAGTGGGTTGTAAAAACAGCAGAGGCCATTAATGGGACTGAACTGCCATCACTCGAACTCTTGTATAAGACTCGCTGTGTGAGAAGGGCCAAAAACATTCTCAAGGACAAAACTCATCCTGGAAAGTCTTTGTTTGAGCTCCTCCCGTCAGGCAGACATTTTAGGTCAATCTGTGTACGCACAAACAGACTAGAAAATAGCTTTTTCCCATCTGCCATAAACTTTCTGAACTCTGAATCTCCTCAGTCTGAGATCATTTTTAATTGAACATGTGCAATATACTAATGTAATACAATATATAATATGTAATGTACTATCCATTAACAGGTGCAATAACAATTTATGCTGCTGTACTTTGAGCAATAATAATTTGATCTGGTTACTTGATCACTTAACACTATATACGACATATTTGGAATTATTTGACTTTTGCACCTTGGGGCAGTCACAAAAAGTAATTTCGTTGTGTTACACAATGACAATAAAGTGCTTGAACTTGAACATAAACCACATTAATAAACCTTCTTACTTTTGCTTTTGTAACATATCCTGTGTTCACTCTTTCTTCTCCTTTTCTAATGCTGAGAAAGGTGTCCTTGCTTTTATGACATCCCAGATCAATTGCTGTAACTCCCTACTGGCAGGTGCCACTTCTAATTAAATATCAGATCTTCAGTTAATTCAAAACTCTGCTGCAAGAGTCCTTACTAAAACCAGCAACAGCGAGCACATAACACAAACACTGCTTCGCCTTCACTGGCTCCCTGTGTCTTACAGGATGGAACATAAAATTCTATTAATAACCTAAAAAGCTTTAAATGGACTTGCACTGGACTACATCAGCATCACTATGCTCCTGTTTGCCCACTAAGGTCCTCTGATACTGGCAAACTTGTTGTTCCCCACACTAACCTGCACTCTATGGGTGACAGGGCCTTTAGCTGCCCAGACTTTGGAATGACCTCCCAAAATTAATTAGATGAGCTGAGTTAACTCAATCTGTCAAAAAACAACTTAAAACTCATCTGTTCAAGAAGGCTTTTAAATTAACCTGACACTCTACCGTTTCGTTCAGTTTACCCCTCTGTCCAGATGCTCAGGATAATTTGCATGCTTGCGCACGTGCGCGCATGTGTGTGTATGTTATGATACAAATTTTATTATTTGTACAGGATTTATTTTATTATTAAATATAGCATTTTGCTCTGGTCTATTTTTTTATTCTTTGTATTCTAGTTATTGCTTTGTATATTCTGCATTTATTTGTTCTAGTGTTCTATGCAGTAAATTATTTGTATCCAATGTTACATATACCCTGCTGTTCTTCCTGTGACTCTGTGAAGTGCTCTGAGCATGAGAAAGGCACTATATAAATAAAATGTATTATTTTTATTAAGCTGTATTAAATAGGGTGTCTGATAAGTCACTTGGATATCACAACACAGACTCTCACTGCTAGCCAACAAAGCACAAATGTGTCAAAGAATGAATCACGGAGACATTTACCTGTAAACTAATTAGTTCATTATTCAGATTATTGAAAATGCAACAGTATTCTTTCAGATATAATAATCAGTTATTTTAAAAGGTTGTATCTGGTATTGGCAGTTGCTCTTCATAGAAATGAATGTTATTGAATCCTGAGTCATATAATTGCATTTTATTAAAAAATGAACAGAAAAAGTAAGGTACCATTTTATCTAAGAAAAGTAAATTTATTGAAAGCCTTTCCAAATGCTGTAAATGATTAACTTATTATGTATTCATTCATACAGCTCAACTATTAAGGCTTGAAGGCATAAGGGGCTTGTATTCTGTTTAAGGATAACAGTCCAATACCTCCCCGGGGCGCTTTCAAAAGGTGATTCCCCAACCGCCCGCGGGGCTCCATGGGAGATGGAGTCCTCCACAGCTTGCCCTGAACAGGGATATGCCTGCTCAGCAGCCTGGCTGGAGAGCTTTCAGCCCCAAAGTTCAAGAACCTGGAATGCCCTGGGCTATGAAGTGCCACCACCACTGGTTCATGTTGGGAGAAGGAGGACTAAGCTCTGGTGCAAGAGAAGGTGGAGAAGTGAGTTTTGTGGCTTTGTGCTTTTACTGTGTTTGGGCTGTGTGGCACGGGGAAGGCGTGTCACACAGCTGAAAAAAATAATAAAGCCTGAGTGTTTTGTACACGTTGCCTCTGCACATATAGCGCCTTTTACAAGGCATAAACTTGTATTTTATAAGATAACATTTTCAAAAGTGCACAATCCAGTTCAAGTTGCACTGAACAGAGATATTCTCAGCAGCATCAGATACAAAGCAAGAACCAACCCTGAATGAAGTGCTGGTTCATGTGCAGGACTCTCTCGTGCACCCACTTACATAGGGTCAATTAGGCAAAAGTGTGACCCACAACTACCCTAACATACATGTATTTGACACGTGGGAGGAAGACAGAGATAGCCAAAAAACTCCATCAGACACAGGAAGTAGATATAAACAGCATTTCTCTACATTTTTGGTGTTGCTGTCCACTTGTTCACATGTAAGCGTCTTCACAACCCACCAGGGGAGTCCCACTTGTTGATTCAAACGTGATCATTAGAGCAAGGGAATCAAGTGCACTCATCAGGGAGGCAATGGACCACTGCACAGCCCCTAGTGACCAACTTCCATTATAAAAAATAGCAACTCACAACCAAGTGGCTTAGAAACACTGTTATAAATGACTTACAATTAAAAACAAGTTAAATGTTATAAACCTTTATTAAAGCAACTGTATGGTACAATTAATATTTTTATAAAAAAAATAACATTTTCTATAACTTTGGTATATTAATCCTTAGGCGAATGTACTTACTATTTAATAAAAACATTTCACAAGAATCTAAGTTATGCCTTGACCCTGCTTTTATAATTTTTTTAACATCTGTGTTTTAGATGTAGTTGAACATTTTTAAACAGATCTTTCATAATGAAGTGTTACCTTTCTTGTGCAATAAACTATTATATTTTGCATCTGATGTTGTGTAGTAATGTCAATACTAAACTTGCCACAGATATGACTAATATTTTTGTAATAATAATCTATTCTTTTATTTGCTTTTTGTAAGAGTATAAATGTGCAAAGCAAACATGAGAAAAAAAGGTTTTGTTTTTCTCTGAATTTTAAAACCTAAAGAAAACACTTCAAATAAAGTGTGACTATTAAAAAAGACAAAGTTTTTATTTTACAGCAAGAAATGAATGAAAAATATTGTAGAATTCCTCGTACTGATTAATTTTAGACATTCATTAAGGAGCTTGAGTTTGAAGAAATGAACTAATAATTAAAATTCTTCAAAAGGTAAAAGCTATATAGGAATCAACAATCACAAAAATAATTAGGAGATAGGAAGCTTTTGCACCCTGTCACTTTGCATAAGTATTTTAAGAAAAACTGTGAGAGACAGAGGTTTGCTTACATGTACAGTATATGTATCAATGGATAAATGAATAATAGTGATAACTGCAGTAATTCTGCAGTGTCTTCAAGTAGAACATTAATTGACTTTGAGAACTCATAAAAAATAATCTCACCAGGAAAACTGTATTTAAATTACAATAATAATAATAATAAGAATAAGTCAATTTTCAAAGATATTTGCTTTTAGCTCAGAAATGACCAGTTTTAGAACATATATTGGAAATATACTGTATGTACTATATGGACAAATCAAGAAACAATGTCGATTTTATTCTGTGGCTTATAGAGGGAACATTTTATTAAAATTTGGGTTCATACTTACGCTTTGAAACTCAACTTGTCATAAACCAATGTGGAAACAAGAGATGAACGACCAAAATTTCATCATTGTTTATCAGATTATGACTGCCATAAGAATGAGAAACATGTTAAACTTTTATAAGTGTCAAGAATACTCTGAACACAAGTATCAAGAATAATTGGATTCTGAGTAAGGAGCAGCCATTCCTCTGCACTGATCTACAGTGCCCGATAGCACTGAAGTTAAAAAAGAAATATTCAACAAACCAGTACTCCCCTTACAATTGGTTTGAGTACAATGCAGTTGTAATAATAATAATAATAATAATAAATTTTATTTAATAGGCGCCTTTTTTGACACTCAAGGTCACTTTACAATGAAATTAAATAACATTAATAAAATATAAGTAAGTAAGTATAGTCTTTGGGTGAAAAGTAGAGGAGATTGTAATAAATATTTATTGAATGGTTAGATAGCTATTCCAGTAGTTAGAAGATGGTGAGAAGTCTAGTAAATCTGCTAAATATATTGCCCTTGTTACTTTGTAATTTATATGACATAATAATAATAATAATAATAAAACTAGTACATTTTATTTATATAGCACCTTTCCCATGCTTAAGGCGCTTCACAGAGTCTTACAAAAAGAAAACAGCAGGGTATATGTAACATTGGATATGTTTTCCTGAATAGAATAATGAAACAGATAACAAAGCATTAAATAGAATAAAGAACAATAAACCAGAGTAAAATGCTAAATTCAATACTAAAAGAAAAACCTAAAAAATAACCTAATTTGTGATATAACAGACACACAATTTATCCTGAGCACCTGGACAGAGAGGTAAACTGAAAGAAAGGTCAGACTGTTAAGTTAAGTTAAAAGCCTTACTAAAGAGATGAGTTGTTTTTTAAAAGAATGAATTTAGTCTAATTAATTTTGGGATGTCATTCCAAAGTCTGGGTGCTATGGAGCTGAAGGCCCTGTCACTCATAGACTGCAGGTTAGTGTGAGGCACAACAAGATTACCAGAATCAGAGGACCTTAGTCGGTGAACAGGCACATAGTGATTTAGAAGGTCACTGATGTTGTCCAGTGCAAGGTCATTTAAAGCTTTGTAGGTTATTAATAGAATTTTATATTCAATCCTGTAAGACACAGGGAGCCAGTGAAGGCAAAGCAGGATGAATGTGATGTGCTCGCTGTTGCTGGTTCGAGTAAGGACTCTTGCAGCAGAGTTTTGAATCAACTGGAGATGTCATATAAGATTAGAAGGGGCACCTGTCAGCAGTGTTACAATAATCGATGTGAAATAAAAGCATGGACAAGTTTCTCAGCATTAGAAAAGGAGAGGAATGAGCGAACACGGGATATTTTACAGAGACATCGATATTATGTATTATTAGATATATTAACTGTTAAACTTTATATTGTCCTTTATTGTGAATATTGTAGTATTTTGTGGGGTCCAAGTTATTTTCAAACTCCATAAACTCCAATAACTGCTTCCTGTCCTCAGTAACATGGAATAACACAAAGCTGGAACTTTATTTAGTGGCCACCCTTACTGCAATAACAACATCTATTTATACAGTAATCCCTCCTCGATCGCGGGGTTGCGTTCCAGACCCCCCCGTGATAGGTGAAAATCTGCGAAGTAGAAACCATATGTTTGTATGGTTATTTTTATATATTTTAAGCCCTTATAAACTCTCCCACACTCTTATAAACATTTATTGCACCGTTATACAGCATAAACCCTTTGTATTCTCTTAAATATTAGGTAAGATTCATTGAAATTATGTATGTAAACACACTTTATATGCAGTAAAACCTAAATATTATTTTAAAGATATCGAGTGTCACTGATATCACATATGTTACAGCCATTAGGATAGACAGGCCACCAGCAATAAATACGTACAATGCAAGAAAAATTGTATACAGTAACTGTGTACAGCGACACTAAACGTACGTACATGTACTAAGTACTGTAAGTAGAAAATTAATTATGGTTACTCACCAACAATGACACGATGACTTGTCCGATAACGATGAGTTTAGTTTTACTACACAACAAAGGAGAGCGTTACAGCTTTTCTAAAGGAGCCTCTTCAGGCGACTGTGTAGCACCGCCGTTGTTCTTCTTCCAGCAGTCTTCAATCCAAATCCCTAAAGCAGATTCCATCCAGACTACTGCCTTATTACATCCACTTACAACTAGTTTTGCACCCTGGTTAAAAGGACACTGCAGCCGTAGATCTTATATTCCTTTCCTACTTTTTAAATAAAAAGAATCGTAGCCTCATTGATGCCGTAATGGCATCCTACAGCGGTGTAGTTTTTCCCTTCCTTCAACATATTCAAAACGTTTACCTTTTCGGCAATCATTAACATCTTCTGTTGGCGCTTGGGCACGGCCCCTGAAGCAGTAGCAGGAGCAGATCGTTTTGGAGCCATAATTAAAGGCTTGACTATGCACAAAGATAAACATAAAAAAGCACAAAAGTTAACTCTTTACACAGCGAAACACGTTGATGCTGAATGAGCGAGACGAGACTTCCTGGTTAACGCTGCGGAATCGAATTCGGCGCTGCGTCGCTGAGCCATTCAGCACACAGGAACTTAACTGCATGCTCTGATTGGTTAGCTTCTCAGACATCCGCCAATAGCGTCCCTTGTATGAAATCAACTGGACAAACCAACTGAGGAAGCATGTACAGGAAGTAAAAAGACCCATTGTCCGCAGAACCCGTGAAGCATCGAAAAATCTGCGTTATATATTTAGATATGCTTAAATATAAAATCCGCGATGTGAAGCCGCGAAAGTCGAAGCACGATATAGCGAGGGATTACTGTATAGCAAATTTTCATAGAACAATGTAGCTCAAAGTGCTTTACAAGATGGCAAAGAAAAAGTTACAAGAAAAGAAAAACAAGAAGATAAGGCAGTAATATTAAAGAATAGGTAACAACAAAACAAGGTAAGGTAAAATGGCTGGGAGGAAAGAAAAAACAAATAAAAAACTCTACTTTGGCTGGAGAAAAAAAATCTGCAGGGGTTCCAAAGCCAAATGACCATCCAGCCCTCATGGGGCAGACTAACATAAATATTCCTAAATCAGGTGCCTTGATCATGTAGTAGTGGCACAGAAGGAGAAATACAGACTTTTACAAAGAAAAATTCGACTCTTGTTATACTGAGCACAGCAAAGAGAGTTGAAAGAGTGATAAGGTTTACTTTTCTTTTAGTAATATTGAGTATGTATTGGCTGTTTTCTCAGTACAGAGTGTAAGGTATGCAGTTTGTCCATTTTAGCTGAATCAACAAAGGTAATTAATGTGTTTTTCACCAAATTAGATAGATAGATAGATAGATAGATAGATAGATAGATAGATAGATAGATAGATAGATAGATAGATAGATAGATAGATAGATAGAACTTTATTTGTTACATGTGAACTCTAAAAACATAAACAGTTATTTTCCTGCATTTTAAAATACACACTCCATACCTAATGGACATTGTTGAATGGTTTGTTGGTTTCCAAAACACATTTGACAGGTGATGATTTGACAAAGGCAAAAAGTACACAAACATATTATCAGAAGCACCAACAATAATTCTAATGTGAACTGACTTCATTATGGCTGTTAGACTATTTCTGCCACCATGAATTGGACAAGGGGTTAGAAAAAAATACATAATTACTAATAATAATAATTATTACTAATAATGTTATGCATTTACACACATACATTGTGCTTAGGAGACTTCTTCGGGGTGCTGAATCAAACTGTAACACCACTAATATACGAGCTGGCGCTGCGAGTAATGTCTTCTCCTTTCTTGTGTTTAGACATGAGGACATCGACCAGAAGACTCCCTCCCAGATGCTCTGCCCCTTACAACATGGTCAGTATATAAAATCCTACAATGCAAGAAATCATCATTCAGAACATGATCAATGACTGTGAACAACAGAGATTGTGCACAAAGGCCCTGACTAAAGAAGTCACTCTTGTTTTGTCTTCTTTGTTTTAATTTATTTTGGCCCGGCCAGCCACACAATTAAATAGGGGTCACTGTAATGTGCCTATAATCTTTATCTTGTCCTAGTCTCTTATATTACAGTGTATATACATTTAAAAAAAAAAAATAAATTAATAAATGGCATTAACTTCCACATGCCCACAACTTCATGGATTAATAATTTTCCATGGCCAACAATACAGGAAATGTCAATTGTTTCCACAACACCCAATTACTGGGCAAGCACACAGTCAGGAACATATAATCAGTTTTATCCCATTTGTGGAGGATGGCTCTGTGAATATGCTACACACATGAAAATGGAATTTGAGCTTGAATTTGTTCTTGTGTTTTCTAATTGCGGTTCAAGCAGGCTTAACTAAATATATTTCTGTATAAGATATGCTGTCATTTCCTTAAATTGTTCTTACCTTAATTGATTTAGGAGATGGATTTTGGGATGTTGGACCTTTTAGCCTCATTATATTTGTCAAAATTGTTCTCTTACCTCTCACTCAGTACTGTATTTTACCTACAGTATCTTTATCCTGACATCTAAAAATTCAACAATTAAATCATGAAGGTATTTCCACTAAAGTTCAGAGATCATACATATAGTTCAGTAGATACAATTTTAGACTGAACAAAATAAATAAATGTGCCTATCCAGGATTGTTGTCTTAGAAGCTCACAGTATTAGGCTTGTCTAGTCATTTCTGAAAGCACAATTAAATGTAATGCTTTGTGCAGTCAAAGAGTAAATGTCTGCATGAGGTACTTCAGTTAAAGAGATCACTGTGAAGTACATAATGTGATAACTAATGCAATATTTATATTCCCACCTCACCAATACCACACAAAAGCATTTCTCATCTTCTGTTTGTCTGCCAAGAATGTCCTCTGGATGCTATGAGATTCTTTGCACACTTTGCCCTAAAAACACAAGGCATGCTTACCAGCTTTGAGTACTATAACCTTATTCTTGGCAAAAGTTTGGTATACAGTGATCCCTCGCTATATCGCGCTTCGACTTTCGCAGCTTCACTCCATTGTGGATTTTAAATGCAAACATATCTAAATATATATCACGGATTTTTCGCAGGTTCGCAAATTTCTGCGGACAAAGGGTCTTTTAATTTATGGTAAATGCTTCCTCGATTGGTTTGCCCAGTTGATTTCATACAAGGGACGCTATTGGCGGATGGCTGAGAAGCTACCCAATCAGAGCACGTATTACGTATTAAATAAAACTCCTCAGTGATATACGATATACTTCCCACACGGTGCTTCGCATACTTGAAAGCCCAAACAGCACGTATTGATTTTTGATTGTTTGCTTTTCTCTGTCTCTCTCACTCTCTCTGACATTCTCTGCTCCTGACGGAGGGGGTGTGAGCAGAGGGGCTGTTCACACACTGGCCTAGAGGATATGGATGCTCCTCTAAAAATGCTGAAAGACTACCTTCACATTGCTCCCTTCCTTGCAGATGCTTTGTCCGGCGGTGCTTCGCATACTTAAAAGCCCGAACAGCCCTATTGATTTTTCATTGTTTGCTTCTCTCTCTCTCTGATATTCTCTGCTCCTGACGTGCACTCCTTTGAAGAGGAAGATATGTTTGCATTCTTTTAATTGTGAGACGGAACTGTCATCTCTGTCTTGTCATTGAGCACAGTTTAAACTTTTGACTAAAGGGTGTTATTTCATGTCTAGAGAGCTCTAATGATGTTAAAAAACGTATTTAGAAGGTCGTAAATGGGTTTTCTATGCTCTAACTGCAAAAATATTCGATTTAGAAATAAAGAATCCTACTTCACGGAAATTCATTTATCGTGGTAGAGTTTGGAACAGATTAACTGTGATAAACGAGGGTTTACTGTATACAGTACGGTGTTCTTATGCTCTGCAGTCTCCTGGGATATCAACCTGAGCACAAAAGAAGCACAATGCCTGAACAAACTTATCAAGTAAGCCTGCTACACTACAGGGTAAACCAGGACACATTGGAAGCAGTTGTGCAAAAGAGAATGCCATCAAAAATAATCCCCTCTGACCCCTCCAAGAATTACTTTCTTGGACCACTTTTAGGCACAATCTCATTCCATTACAGTGTGCTAAGGAGTACTAAAAGCCCCCCAGAAAAAAAACCAGAAAAGATCTTTGCTATCAGGCAATTCAATACTTTCACCCAGTGTACTTGTTAAGTTTATTTTCATTTATTCATTTATCAATTAATTAATTGGATATATTATCTGTCCTGTGAGTCTGTATTATTATAAGTTTCTGCTTTTGTATGTGTTCCCCATGGGATTAAAAAAGTTTATCTAATCCAATCTAATGTGCAACATAAAATCAGATAGTGTCAAACAAATAAGAACAATGTAACTATTGAACTGAAGGAATAACACAAAAAATAAAACAGAATTTTTAATGAAGTACTCCTGCAAGGAACTGGAAAAAGACAAAAACAAACAGATTTCTTTGTTTTAGGCTTCAGTGATTTAGAGAATCATTGTACAATGCTTGAACACAGGTCATTCAGAATTACTTTTTCTCTTCTACTCCAACTTGCTTGCCCTGCGTCATTCAAGCCAAACACTTTGTAAATGAAATCTTCCTCTGATTTGGCTTTCTCATCCCCAGCTAAGAGGTACACTTGTTTTTTAGAACAACGTGGCTCAGGCCTGACAAGAACGTGTCTTTGTAGCTTTTTGTGAGTGGTTTTATAGAAAACCAAATGATTTATTGGGATGAAGCTTCATAAGCTGTTTGCTGTTGTTACATTTTGTTTGAGCAAAGAGCTGTTTTCATTCCCAAGCAAATAAAGTACAAAACCATTAAGCACTCCCCAAAACTTACACTACAACAATGTTTACAATGAAGAAAAAAAGCAACACTGAGGAATAACAAAGAACAAGGAAAGGATATGAGTGACATTGAAAATGAACAAATAGGGAGACTAAAAGAAGGTAAAGAAGAGAATTATATATACTGTATATATATATATATATATTTATATGTATATATATATATACTGCTCAAAAGAATTAAAGGAACACTTTTAATCAGAGTATAGCATAAAGTCAATGAAACTTATGGGATATTAATCTGGTCAGTTAAGTAGCAGAGGGGTTGTTAATCAGTTTCAGCTGCTGTGGTGTTAATGAAATTAACAACAGATGCACTAGAGGGCAACAATGAGATGACCCCAAAACAGGAATGGTTTAACAGGTGGAGGCCACTGACATTTTTCCCTCCTCATCTTTTCTGACTGTTTCTTCACTAGTTTTGCATTTGGCTACAGTCAGTGTCACTACTGGTAGCATGAGGCGATACCTGGACCCTACAGAGGTTGCACAGGTAGTCCAACTTCTCCAGGATGGCACATCAATACGTGTCATTGCCAGAAGGTTTGCTGTGTCTCCTGCACAGTCTCAAGGGCATGGAGGAGATTCTAGGAGACAAGCAGTTACTCTAGGAGAGCTGGAGAGGGCCATAGAAGGTCCATAACCCATCAGCAGGACCAGTATCTGCTCCTTTGGGCAAGGAGGAACAGGATGAGCACTGCCAGAGCCCTACAAAATGACCTCCAGCAGGCCACTGGTGTGAATGTCTCTGACCAAACAACCAGAAAGACTTCATGAGGGTGACCCAAGGGCCCCATGTCCTCTAATGGGCCCTGAGCTCACTGCCCAGCAGCATGCAGCTCGATTGGCATTCGCCATAGAATACCAGAATTGGCAGATGCACCACTGGTGCCCTGTGCTTTTACAGATGAGAGCAGGTTCACCCTGAGCACGTGACAGAAGTGAAAGGGTCTGGAGAAGCCATGGAGAACATTATGCTGCCTGTAACATCATTCAGCATGAGCAGTTTGGTGGTGGGTTAATGATTGTCTGGGGAGGCATATCCATGGAGGGTCACACAGACCGCTACAGGCTTGACAAAGGCACCTTGGCTGCCATTAGGTATCAGGATGAAATCCTTGGACCCATTGTCAGACCCTATGCTGGTACAGTGGCTCCTGGTGCACGACAATTCCTGGCCTCATGTGGTGAGAGTATGCAGGCAGTTCCTGGAGGATGAAGGAATTGATACCATTGACTGGCCACCACACTTTCCTGACCTAAATCCAATAGAACACCTCTGGGACATTATGTTTTGGTCCATCCAATGCCACCAGGTTGCACCTCAGACTGTCCAGGAGCTCAGTAATGCCCTGGTCCAGATCTGGGAGGAGATCCCCCACAGCACCATCTGTCATCTCATTAGAAGCATGCACCGATGTTGTCAGGCATGTATACAAGAACACAGGGGCCATACAAAGTGCTGCGTACAATTTTGAGTTGCTGCAATTAAATTTTGGCAAAATGGACTAGCCTGCCACATAATTTTTTCACTCTGATTTTTGCGGCGTCTTTGAATTCAGGGCTCTGTAGGTTGATCATTTTCATTTCCATCAAACGATGTGGCATCCTTTCGTTCCTAACACATTACCCAGTCTATATCAGTATAGATATCCAGGAGGATTTCTTTTTCCCATTGAGATCTGATGTGTTTTCAAAGTGTTCCTTTAATTTTTTTGAGCAGTTTATATACCAAACATTCAAAAAGTACTAAAAAGACCAAAAAAACTTAAAAAACAGCAATTGATGCAGAAACCAATTGTATAAGCCAACAATCAGAATATCACAACTAAGTTAGATATATACAGGGAGATTCACTCCTGAAAGAGGCCCTGAATATTCTGTAATAACTCTTGCTAAGTCGAAGCAATCCAAACGAAACAACATGCAATGTGCTCCTTAGTATATGGAGCTCTGAACAAGCCGGGATGCCCCTGTATCGGAGCAATGAGGTAGGTGCCAAACAGAGTTGCAACATTTAACCTCCATTTGCAACTTCTGGGTGCATACCGCCCGTACCTCTTCACTCAATCACTCGACTTCTCATCAGGATGGTGGTGTACAGTATTGAGCAGCACATCTTCATTGTTTGAACATATTGGGTCACCAATTTGATTAAGCAATGTCAGAATCAACTTGATCTTCGTGAGTTAATGGAGGGTTACTTCCAGCAAGATGGAGCAACGTTCACACACTGGCAAGGAGCATGGAAGAAATTAAGTCCTTCTTCGGCAACAGGGTGATTTCAAAGGGGCTTTGGCCACCATGGTCGCCGGATCTGACACCACCAGACTTCTTCCTTTTTGGAATGGTCAAAGGAAAAGTCTATCAGAACAAGCCTCGCACTGTGAAAGATTTGAAGGAAAACATCCAACATGAAATTCCTGCAATTCCCCCCGAGAACCTTGCTGATATGTTCAGGAACATGGAGCAATGCGTCGAAATGTGTCTGGCAGAAAATGGAAGCCACTTCCAGCATCACATGTAATACAATCATTTACACACAAGTTAAGATATAGAGAATATTTTTTTTGGTTCAGATTGCTTTAAACTAATGGGAGCTACAACTGAATATTCGGGGCCTCTTTCAAATGAATCTCTCTATATGTGCTTATTGAATTACTAAGAATCTACTCAGGAAGCCAACTGCAATGCCATAGCAAAAAGCTGAAGTGAGAGCACTTCTTACGTCTCCCTCTGGTGAATGCTATTATGCACTGAGGCCACCATGATTGCAAAAAGACCCAGTGAACAAGAATAAGCATTACTCCTGAAGTGTTTTTGCTTCCAAGTCTTTTAGAAAGCAGTTGAAGAGAGCAGGTACTACTGTAGAGACTGTGTTGCAATCCAGTGGGTCTGCTGTCAGCTGCAATAAAACATTTTCTTTTAAATTTATTCTAGAGTTTAAAAAAATTCTGTCATGTCTTGTTGTGAACCACAATTTTAAACGGAAGAGATGCGCTCAATACAGTATATAATTTAAAGTTGAATAATTCTATGCTTTGTGCATATAAAGCTTGAATGAATTCTGTGCGTTGGTACTTTCCACTTCTTTTCTGAAATATTGAGTAAGAGATCCTTTTCCCACTTTTCTCTTAGATCTTTGAAAGGGAGGGACTCTAAAATGGTTTTATATATTACAAAAATGCTGTCTGAGCCCTCGAAACTGTGCAATATTTTTTCCAGCACAGAGAGAGGTGGGGAAAATTGGGCAGGTTCTGTTTAACAAAGTTTCGAATTTGAAGGTAGTGAAAGAAATGTGTTGCTTGTAAGTTAAATTTGGAGTGTAATTGTTTGTAGGATGAAAAGACATTGTCTATGTACAGATATCTAAGTGATTTAATAGCAGATGTTTTCCAGGTATCAAAAACTGCGTACGTTTGAAAGGGTGGAAAAAGATGGTTCTCGTGCAGAGGTGCCACTGATAAAAGCTTATCTATCTTAAAATACTTCCTACATTGGTTCCATATTCTGATTGAGTGAAGCACAATTGGGTTGTTAGTATATTGGCGATAATTTGTATTTATAGGGGTACAAAGCAAGGAATATAAAGGAGTACTGTAGGATTTTATTTCTATTGCAGACCAAGCATGTGTATGTTCGTCTATTTCTGTCCATGTCCAGGTTTTTATAGTTTGTATGTTTGCTGCCCAGTACTAAAATTGAAAGTTAGGTAGAGCCATGCCACCTTCCGCATTAGGTCTTTGTAGGGTCGCACTTTGGATACGTGGATGTTTTGAATTTCAAATAAACGGGGTTATGGTTGAATCTAATTTCTTAAAAAAATGATTTATTTAATGTATTTTGTTTTGAAATAAAAAGAGAAGCTTAGGAAGGATATTCATCTTAACAATGTTAATTCTTCCAGCTAAAGTGAGATGAAGGGTTGACCATCTATGCAAGTCTTGCTTAATATTTTCCATACAGATGGCACAATTTTGTTGCTAAAGAGCTTTATGTTTACTTGTGATGTTTACCCCATGGTATTTAAACTTTTTCTTAAATTGATTACTATAATGCATTCATAACAGGACTACCAGTTCAATCGGATGCAGTTAGGTCAAAAAGCAGAAAGCAAGGCTAATAACCAGGGAAAGAAAATCTGAGCACATATCACCAGTTTTAGTAACATTGCCTTGGTTGCCTGCTCCTTTCTACAGTTCATAGTTCCTTTCCTCTTCTAATAATGGCTTGTTTATGATTCTAACAGCTTAGTATAAAAGAAGTGGTGAACTAATGTTTTTGCTGATATGCAGCAAAAATCTGAAATACTTTACCAATAAAGGTACGCCAGGCTAACACCATGGAAAATTTTTAAAATAATCTAAAAATGTAACTTTTTTAGATTTGCTTTTTTATAATAGCATGTTGATTTGAATTCTAATGGATTATATACCTGTATGCGTATAAATATATTCTTCATTAATTTTTAGTCATTATTAATCTCTACTTTTCTTTGCTCTCTTTTCCTGCTTTCTGTAGTGGTTTTGAGTTATCTCCACCTCATGAAAGTATGTTCGGCTATCTGTGATGTTTAAATGAAAGTAGATAGCTACTCCAGAAGCTGAAGACACCCACTGCATTGAATCTTCTGGAATGAAGCTTAAAAAACTATTGGAACTACTCAATTACATTTATGTTAGGTAGAATAGCTCAGTGGAAGCTGGGAAGTATTTTGGCCTTTGGACTCCAGCAGATGTACTTTCCTTCTCCAGCATCTCATGCCAGGAGTTTTGTTTTGTTTTTTGTTCTCCCTGGCCATCTGATCACAGCATCAGACTTTATATGACAGACTTAAAAATGAATCTATAAATAAGGACTCTGTTATATCTGTGACATGTATATTTGTGTTATGTAAGTACATATTAATTTATTCTTATTTAGTGATTTTGGCATGCCATTTATTCATTCCTGTTCTTATATAATTAATGTTGTTGTTATCACGGGTGGCACGGTGGCGCAATGGTAGCACTGCTGCCTCGCAGTTAGGAGACCTGGGTTCGCTTGCCGGGTCCTCCCTGCGTGGAGTTTGCATGTTCTACCTGTCTGAGTGGGTTTCCTCTGGGTACTCTGGTTTCCTTCCACAGTCCAAAGATATGCAGGTTAGGTGTATTGGTGATCCAAATTGTCCTTAGCATGTGCTTGGTGTGTGTGTGTGTGTCTGCGCACCCTGTGGTGGGCTGGCGCCCTGCCCGGGGTTTGTTTCCTGGATGTTAGGATGTAGCGGGTTGGATAATGGATGGATGGATGTTGTTATCACATCCAATTGTCCTTTAGCATTCATAGTCAGTACATAGTCATATTGGTTTTCTGGAGACACATCAGATTTTAGTTATTTATGAGTTGCCATTTGTAGTCTTTCCATTCTGAGTATTATTTGATCAAATTTCTAGTTAGATTTTCTCTCACTGTCATTAAACAGCTCATCAAGGAAAGCATTTCATGTACAAGAAGAGAAACATTAGATGTCCAGTGTTAACTCAGCTGTCTCTTCACCTGTTGTGAGATATTTCAA
This sequence comes from Polypterus senegalus, assembly GCF_016835505.1. Classification (NCBI taxonomy): domain Eukaryota; kingdom Metazoa; phylum Chordata; class Cladistia; order Polypteriformes; family Polypteridae; genus Polypterus; species Polypterus senegalus. The sequence continues at coordinate 89,283,379 of NC_053155.1, read as the reverse complement.
TATCAGATGATGTAAAATAAAGTTTATAATTTTTTATATTTTGATTGAAGCAGTTGATGATAAACCAAGTCTAGCATACTATTCAAACAAATTCTACCTTTATCCTATTATTTATCTTCTCGCCATTGCCCTATAAGCACTTTCCTTTCAATGTAAATTGTTTCTGTAAATAAAACCACACACCATCAGCATTTACTGTTCTGAACTAAATGTTTTTGTAAGTCACCTTAGCTACTCAGTTAGAAATCCTAAACATATCACTTTTACTCTTCTGTAATTTTCTTAGACACTTCCTATAAATATTGCTTAATTATCTTGTCTTGTTTCCAAGCAGCCTCTTTGTTCAAATCCGGTATTACATTCAATATGTCAATTATCTTAAATGTGTACAGAATAAGTAAATGCATTATTGCATAATTGTGTGCTGCGAGGGACATAGGCTTCAAAAACATTTTTTTGGACATCAGTAGTCAATAGTCATGGCTCTAACCAAGGTCCACCTTGACCAAAATAAACATCAATCCAAGGAGACAAATGCTAAGGTACTTTTTTCATCAAAATATTACTCCTCAACTACTTTTGTCTAAGGTAATTGAATGTGACATCTGCATTTTTAAAGGCTTAATAACCCACAATCAAATGAGTCATAACTTTTAATTTTGCCCACAATTGCTCCTCCAGCCCCATCCTCACCATAGGAGCAGCAATTCCTTGGCCATAAGCACTCAATAAATCAGGTTTTTCTCCTGGTCACAAAAGCATTACAGTCAGGAATTCAAATGTGTAAGTACATCTCCGGGACAAATCTTCTCTGTTAACCATAAAAACGAAATATGCACCCTGCTGCATTTCTTCCCTATAATGTCGTTGAAAAGAAAATAAAGAAAATACAAATTTCATCAATTTTTTTTTTTATAAATGTATTCCTGACAGGCTTATAATTAGAAACTGCTTATAAGTAAAAAAAAAATCTTGTCTCCTGTAGACATCACCTCTGCTTTAATAGCAGGGTAACAAAGTGAACAAGAAACTGCAAAATTAGGATTGATTCTATTTGTAATCCCATTAAACATTCTTTAAAAATGTCCCTCATGACTAAAAATCTGACATACAAAAGATAATAAGCTCAAAATAATTCTAATGCGGGTGGCACGGTGGCGCAGTGGTAGCGCTGCTGCCTCGCAGTTAGGGGACCCGGGTTCGCTTCCCGGGTCCTCCCTGCGTGGAGTTTGCATGTTCTCCCCATGTCTGCGTGGGTTTGCTCTGGTTTCCTCCCACAGTCCAAAGACATGGTGGATTGGTGATTCTAAATTGGCCTGGGTGTGTTTGTGTGTGTCCTGCAGTGGGTTGGCACCCTGCCCAGGATTGGTTCCTGCCTTGTGCCCTGTTTGGCTGGGATTGGCTCCAGCAGACCCCCATGACCCTGTGTTTGGATTCAGTGGGTTGGAAAATGGATGGATGGATAATTCTAATGCAGTTAATCTAATGAATCTCAGTTTATAAAAAGCATTCAATGCAACAAAGGCCTGAAAAATCCTAAAATGATTCCAGGAACATATGATTTAATTCATTTGCCTTAAAGCAGTTGCCAACACAGTTGCCATTTCTAAACCAGCTGGGATGAAACAAGCTGTTCACACTAGAGATGACAATTCAGTAATCAGACAGGAGAAATGACTCCTCGGCAAAATGCCTTGGAGGGAGCATTCTTCAAAAGCAGTCTGCTACAGCCTGGTCAGAATGATCAGAATGATCAGAGAAACAAAGGATAGAGATTAATTTTATAAACTGTTGAATTTACATACAGTGTTAATCGATGCATACATTTTATTCTGGTTGGTTCATTGGTTTACACCCAAATGATTTATATAAAATAAAAATATATTATATTCTGGTTCTTCTTATACCTTTTGAGATGCCACCACCCTTGAAATTTCTGTGCATATAACCACTGTCCTTTCGCGTTCATAGGACATCTGCTGATTTCTTAGTCATCTCTTAGGGCCGGTTTATACTTCACGCTCAGAAGCATTCCCAGCGTTCATTTCACACATCCTCTGAGCATGTCCTCAGAAATTAACATGACACGTGCACAAGTTGCAGTACCAGCAAAAAGTCAGGGGGCGCAGTGTGCTAAAAGTTGGAATGTGACGTCAGAGTCTCTGTTTACTATCCACATGTGACAGAAAACCGCTTTGAGGATCCTAAATCAATGTGTGTGTTTCGATGTTTGATGAATGGTTCGATGTGGTGAAGCAAAATGCTGACATTCAGATGCATTCGTGGTGCTTTTATATTCAAGTGTCACATATTTCCGATCGTAATGACACGATACATTTTAAAAGTCTCACATAACATCTTTTGTGCCGTCTTTTTTTTTGCAACTTCACAGCAGCAACATAATGTGCAGCTCTGTATTTGAGCCACAGAGTAGAAAAATTAAGGACATAGTGAAAATGCGTAGTTTGTGATTAAAGTGGAAATATCGACTTTAATCTCGAAATGTCCACATTAACTCGTAGTTTACTTTATTACTAAAGCAAACCGTCATAAATGTCATCCCCGTTTTTAATCGCTACGAGCTTCTTGGACCTGACAGCAGCGGCAAGCAGCAACAGATCACCACTCAGAACACATTAAATGTGCGATATTCCAACTCTCTGCAAATTTAGAATCTTTAGATTTATACTTGATATCACTTTCATGATGAAATGCAATAAAGTATGTGTGTTACATTTTACAGATAAATTGTTAATTTCGTTTAATACTGTTAATATTTACACACATGGGGGGGTGACACGGTGGCAGAATGGTAGCACTGTTGGCTCACAGGGAGTCACGTCGCTGGTATTCCCTGCTTGGAGTTTACATGTTTTCCTGTTAGGTTTCCACACTATGCTCCGGTTTCCTTCCAAAGACATGCAGATTTGGGGATTTCGTGCCGCTAAAAGGACTCCAGTGTATGTGTGTGCTTGTATTCACCTTGCAATACCCCGTCCAGGGATTGTTTCAATTGTTTTTCGTGCCCAGTGTTTTCTGGAATGGACACATCCCTGGATTGATGGATTTAATCATTAAACATCCTTTTCAGAGATACTGCGGTAAAGTGTCATTGGAATTTAATGGGTGTTTCAGGCAATTCACAACACAGAGAAACTGAAACTGTTCTCACTGTGATAATATCTCACACTGCTACCTGGTGGTTTTCTCAAGATTTACGTAAAGTACGTGCGCAAATATAAACAATCAAATGCTAGCATAGCAGGAGCGTCCACTGCAGCATGCATCGCATCGCGTCAAGTATAACCCTGGCCTAAGTCATCCTTCAGTACATTTTGTATATTACATCAACCTTTCTTCTGGTACATTCCAATTTACTTGACCATCTCAGTATTTTTCCTAAATCAAATCTTATATTTCAGTGTACACTTGATCTTTATTTGGTTTCCCACATTTATTAACACTTTATGCTGTTTCTTTAAGAAGAATGCTATGTTACCCTAAAATTATTCTTCCACAACAGGCATTACTTTGTAACAGCACAAGGTTAATAAATAAAAATATCTACCAATTTTGTCATTAGAGCAACTACAAAAGCAGTTGAAAAAAAACATTGAATTCCTGAGGGAACATCAGACATTCTGTTGAAGTTTAAAAGACTCCAATAGAATGCAATAAAGTGATTGCTGCCACCATTTAAATGAAAACATAACTCATGCTGGATCCTTCTATCCTCCTGTGTGTTTACTGTGGCACACTACAGATCATTTAAAATTTATAGGGTCTTACTGTCTTTACATTCTGCAGTGGTGGGTCTTGATTAAAATACCATGAGAATGTTCCTGGTGTTTTACTGTTAGGAATCCTAGTTCCATACTTTTTAGGCATACTCTCTTTGCCTATATTCTTGCTTGCATTTTGCATTTTGAAAAAAAAGCATAGGCCACATTTTAGGCCTGTGCAGGCCTGAAAGTCTGTCTGTAGCATTTGGGGTCTGGCTGCTTGGGGAAAGGCCTATTTTGAGGCTGACTACTGAGGTCCAGTCATTTATTCAATGAAGCATTCATGTGAAATCAAGACCTATTTAATTAAACCTCACTTGAACAGGCCTCGATTTATAACCAAGGATCAAATAGTGCCATGAATGCAGAGTTTCTCTCATTAACTCAAGACAGACTTAAGCAATTCATGATTATGCATGCCTTTGGGATATTTAAGTAGCCACTAGGAATGATTGCTAATAATGTCAAGCATAGTTCAAAAAGCGCAGGGGTATATGGGGTATTATGGGACAGCTTTAAAATTTTACTTTTATTTAATTGAAAGAACATGTAACTGAAACAGTGGTGGTCTTTTCAGTAATTGATCAAAAATTAATATTTGATTTATAATAACACAAATAGGAAATGACTCTGATATTAAGAAAGTGAGAGAGGCTGTACAACAATCTATAGAAGACCGATGCTTAAGTACATTATGGTTCTGAATTTGTGCATTACATAAACACATTTTAATTGCATTATTCAAATTAAATTTACTTTTAACCATCCAGTTTGATTATAAATAATCTAGTTTGTGAATGTTATAATTCAGTCACTTAAAACAAGTTAGTCTTCAATAGCAATATGAAGCATATTTGACAGCAATTGAAAGTTATATAGAAAAATATACTTACTAGAAAGAACAGCACATTTATATAAAAAATATATTGCACCTTGTGGGTGTCAGAGGGGAAGGATTCCTGCCTAGCCAGGAGGCCATAATGGAAGACACAGACAAACAGGCTCAGCAGGAGCAGTTTATTCCCCTACAGTACAGATGGGTGGCATGGGAGTTAAAGTTCGGAAATGCAGTCCTACTCAGCCCAGCCGGGGGAGGACTGCCCTGGTTTTTGTGTGACCTGGAAGTGCTTCCGAGAGCATGGACAGGAGACTGGACACAATTCCTAGGTCTAGCTTAAAAAAAAGCCTGCTGTCTCACTTAGTTCGAATGCTCTTTTGAAAGGAGAATAATTATGAATGGTTTACTTTGTTGTTAATTGTATGTGAAAGGTACTTTCTCAAATAAAAATCCTTTATTTGAACTTGGAATTGTGTTGGCTATTGCTTTGTCTGTGGTTTGGAGCTCAGTTGTAATCCACTAGTGGTTACAACATATAGCTGGAGCGTCTACCACAGTTTCATTAAATGCATTCTACATAGATTCACTTACCAAAAAAAAGTAAAATTAATGCAAATTGTTTGCTTAGTGGTAAGGCAATTGCAGCGGTGAAGTAACTTTGCAAATTATTGCAACTAATTGTATATAAAGTTGTTTTTGCTGTTCTGTAGTTCTCAGTAAATGCCAAGGCTTCTGTGATATCCTTTCACAATATTTGTTATGGGAAATCTCAGCTCCCTTATTCATCATGTTTTTCAAGGCATGAGCCCACCTTTTATAATCCCACAGAGTTGATGAAAGCAAACTGACTTTTTATGTATTGAATGTAACCTCAAATGTCTGTATGAAAATCATATTTATGAGTACCACGTGATTTTTGCCAGTTTTTATAAAGAGAGTTTCTATTTTAATGGCATATTCTCAATAAGAAAACATTTCATATCTTATATATAAACGTATACGCATGGAAGTGCTTCTGTCTGTCCAGCCCGGATGTGAGAGGTGGAGTCGGGGTAAGGGCTCCACCTCTGAGGATACACAAGTGGAGCCAGCACGTCGGCAAAGCGAAACCTCCAAAGAAAGAGTCACTTACTTAGCAGCTAATACAGAACCAAGGTGAGCACGTCGGCAAAACGATATCCATTTTACTTTTTCTACCGCTGCTAAAACACAAGCAAGACGAGCACGCCGGCAAAAGGAAACCTCCGAAGAAAGACAGTCGTTTAGCCACTAATGCACAAGCGATGCAAGCATGTTGGCAAAACGTAACCTCCTAGGAGAGAGATGCCCAGAGTAGTTCCTTTCAACTTCCTGACATCTCTGCATTTCAATTTTTTTTCTGACCGTTTAAATAGTTACTATAAAAATAATAGAGGTTTAATGCATTTAATATTAATATTAAGGTATGCAGTTGAATTCATTTAATATATTACTCTTTATTATTATATACAGTATTATATACAAAAGGAGTGGTGGATCTGAGGCTAGGGATCAGCACTGGCAATCGGAAGCTTGCCAGTTCGAATTCCATAAATGCCAAAAGGGACTCTACTCTGTTGGGCCCTTGAGCAAGGCCCTTAACCTGCAATTGCTGAGCGCTTTGAGTAGTGAGAAAAGCGCTATATAAATGTAAAGAATTATTATTATTATTACCTCGGTATATGACCTTAATCCATTCCAGACCCTTTGACTTATACCAAACAGGACAGATACCAAACAAATTTTTCCCATAAGAAATAAAGGGAAATAAAGGGAAAAATCCAATTGTTATTGGCATATTATACATTGATGGGGTTGTATAAAATAATTTAAACACGCTTAATACTAAAATACATAAATACAAAAGCAATTAGATGAAATAAATGAAAATTTAACCTCATTTTACTTTTAAATAACGTTTTTGTTTTTCACAATCATAGATACCGTTATTCTCAGCATACAGTATACAGCAGCCAAGTCGTGGATACGCATGCCACCTTCATACTTTTCAACAATCAATTCAAATTTACGTGAAAAAACACAAAATCACGTGATAATTCACTGAGATTTATAGCGCGTACTGACGATCGTGGGCAGTCGTGGCTTTGTCTAGAGAGAGGTAAACAAGGGTAGCACACGGTGTTCTAGCACGCAAGTCGTATTCCAAACAAAGGTCATATACCAAGCAAAAATGTTCGCATTCAAACTGGACATATACCAAGCTGGACTTATTCCAAAGCAGATTTATACCAAGGTACCACTGTAATACACATACAGATACTGCCTTGACTTCATCAAAATGGCAAAGGGCTTTCTGTTTATTCATTATTTGCGCTAATGGTTTATGAGTTCTTTGTAGTTCATGAGGACAGAAGTACACCAGGGTTGATCCTAGAAGGTTGTGAAGTGAAGCTTTATTTTCTTGTGTATTACATTACTATGAACAATTTTGTACTTCTTTCGTGTTAAGAGGTTTACTGCCTTAGAATTGGTACTTTTGATAACTACCAATTTTAACTTTATGGAACAGACCTTTTTAACATATTTTGCTTTATCTTTTCCGTTTGACTTTCACAGACAAAAAAGAGCAATGAGGATGAATAGGATAATAATTTAAATGTGATATACTATTAATTCTTGTAATTTTCAATATGTAGTACAGCGTTTAATGTTTTACCATTTTTTAAAAAACAAATCAGATTAATACAATGATTGTGTAACTGGCAACAATGGTTTAGAGGTTTCTTTAAACTCTATATATAAACTTTATATATATTTGTGACAGATTAGTGCTTTCTCGCACCCTTGTACCCTCAGACCACTCGTCAGACACCAGGTAAAAGGTAATAATATGTGCACAAAGCACCCTCCACTCCCAAATATTCAAATAATTAATACACAATAAACAATCCTCCAAACTCCCAAACGCTTAGCCACCCTGCCTCCCAACTCAGCTCGTCCGTCTGGGATCTCCCACAGTCCTTTATACTCCTTGACCCGGAAGCGTTTCACCCTCTCTGTCCTTGTGACCTGGAACACTTCCAGGTCAGATAAAAATCCTTCTTTTTCTTCACCCAGGAAGCACATCATTCCCTTTGTCCAAGTGACTATGACGTACTTCCTGAGCGTAAGGCAAATAGTCTCCGGGACTCCCTGCAGCGTCTCCTGGTGGCCCCCATGGTATCCAGCAGGGCTGTGCATTAAAAGTCCATTGTCCATAATTCCCTGGCGGCATTCGGGGCACCTCTTTGCTGCAAGGAGGGCTCCATCTGGCGGCCTGGGGGTATTGGCCGGGATGAACGGCCGGCCATGTACCACAATATTGTAAGGTTTCTAAATTCTTTTGGGACTACCCCCAATGGGACAACACACCGAAGAGCGAAGAACTGTGGAAGACAGTTTATCCATTGCCTTGGAAACCACTGGCTCCCAGCACTGCAGCAGCTCACTATGAAACCAAATTTAAGCCGACCACAGCCACTCTATAAGTGCTTGTAATGATGGGTGATACAAGGAACATTATAAATGCCCTGTAGTATTACTTGGCCACGACCCTGCCTGATTGATGTACTTGTGTATAGGAGAGTAGTATATCCCGCTACAATAATGTAGCAATGTTCCTGTTTCATGCTGAATAAATCTAGTTTTGCTAAAGTACTAAGACTCAGCCTCGTGTTTTGGGGTCCAAGACAGGGACTTACATGTCACTATATATATATATATATATATATATATATATATATATATATATATATATATATATATATATATTCACACTTGGGTCACAGATTTGCACAGAGACACAGGAGGTTGTAGAAACAAGAAGGATTTTTATTCAAACACTGCAAACACATGAGCTTAAACGTGCTCCATGACAAGTCAGAGATGACAGTTCCGCTAGGAGCAGAGAGAGAGATAAAAGCAAACAATCAATTCCAAATCTGACAGGCTTTGTGGTTTTCCCAGGGGCGTCTGTCTCTATTTGGGGTGCAAACAGCCCTCCAGCTCACACCCTCCCCCTCAGCTTTATTCACATTTGTGTGAATCAAGCGACTCTCTGTACCAAGTTCATGTTCATGTAGTCGTGATAATACGTCTGCGTTGACATATTCAGAACCTGGTCGGTGCTTTACTGTGAAACTATAAGGTTGTAAACCCAGAAACCATCTTATTAGACGAGAGTTTGTATCTTTCTCTTGGTACAACCACTGGAGTGGAGCATGATCAGTTACCAAAGTGAAGTTTCGTCCCCACAAGTAATATCGAAGTGCTTCCACAGCCCACCTGATTGCCAAGCATTCTTTCTCAATTGTAGAATAATTACGCTCCCTAGGTAGTAATTTCCTACTTAAATATGTGATTGGATGTTCCTCTCCATCAAAAATCTGAGACAACACTGCGCCCACACCAAACGCGCTTGCGTCTGTTTGCAAGATAAAATCTTTTGTGAAATCCGGGTTTCTTAGAACCGGGTAAGAAGACAATGCTTTTTTTAAATCGCTGAAAGAACGTTTGCAATTTTCTGTCCACAAGATAGGTCGGTTTTTCTTGCCTCTAGTAAGTTCTGTAAGGGGAGCAGCTCTATGTGCAAAATTTGGGATGAATCTTCTGTAGTAACCAGCAAGCCCCAGAAAAGCGCGCACCTGCTTCTGTGTCCCAGGTCTCGGATAAGCAAGCATTTCTTCTATTTTCCTTAATTGTGGCCTAAGTAAACCCTTGCCCATAGAATAGCCTAGGTAATGTGTCTCAGACATGCCCAGTTTACATTTTTTTGGGTTAGCAGTAAGGCCAGCCTGTTTCAAGCTTCCAAGAATGATCCGTCTCGCTGGAGAGATCGGGTTCAATATCTAAGTTGGGCTTTAGATTTTCCCCGGCCGCTACCAGTTCTTCGTCTTGGTTTTCTTCTTCTTAACCCCCACTAAGTTCATTAGTGGACTGGACTACTGGTCCCTTACATTTATTAATCAGTTTCGGAAAAAGGGCATTTCTCCGTCCTATGAGTAATGGCCAAGGGCACAAGTCTGAAATGGCAGACCAAACCTTAAAGTGGCGACCCCTATAAGTTAAAGGAAGAAGTAAAGTCTGATAATCTTTAACATCACCATGTACACAGCGTATTTTTACAGTCTCACAGTCTCTAAGGCATTGTTCATTAAGACAGTCTCGTCTCACAATACAAAGGTCACTTCCCGAGTCTAACAATGCTGAGATTTCTCTGCCCCCCAATTTCACCGGGATCAACAAGCCATCTTTTCCATCCGAAGGATATGTAATAGTTGAGCAACAAACCTAGGTCAGTCCAATCTCCATTGAATGAGCTGGAGACAAGCGACATTCTCTTGCCAAATGGCTGAGTTGATCACACCAGAAACATCTACGGTCGGCTCCGCTTCCGAAATATCCTCTGCGACGTGCACGTCGACGTGCTCTGTAGTGTCCACGGTTTCCTCGGCCAGCTGTTGCCACCGTCTCCCCAGAAACAGGCGTCTCATCTAGGACTGGATTTCCCGGCGTCCTACCTGACCCCATTCAATTTTCAGGTCCTGCAGCTTGTCGATCGAAGCGACGAGAATGTCCTGGGCGTTCGTTCACAGGTTGCGAAGCAGCACGAAATCCACCGCTCTTTCTCCAAGCGGACTGTGAACCCTCTAATCGTCTGGACATAATTGTTAATGATTTAAAATCATGACGTAGAAATTAATCTCGAAGAACTGCAGGTATGCCGGCCAGTAATATACTCACGACAACTGTTTCCATCATGTCTCCTTCAAACCAGCAGTGCACTTTATATATCAAATCTTGAATTTGTGCACGGATTGGGTCATCCATGTTTAGTTTCCAGTCTTTAAGTGCATAAGTTTTAGACCTCTGAAATAAGTCTTCGGCGGTATCCATCTGTGCAACCACTTCTGGTACCACTTGTCACGCTTCGGTCACAGATTTGCACAGAGACACAGGAGGTTGTAGAAACAAGAAGGATTTTTATTCAAACACTGCAAACACATGAGCTTAAACATGCTCCATGACAAGTCAGAGATGACAGCTCCGCTAGGAGCAGAGAGAGATAAAAGCAAACAAACAATTCCAAATCTGACAGACGCTGCGCATGGCTTTTAAGTCGGCGGAGTACCACGCGAGGCTTGTATAATGCGTTATAGTACAAGGATAAGGAGCAATGTGAGGGTAGTCAGTGTTTCAGGCTTTTTGGTTTTCCCAGGGGCTTTTGTCTCTATTTGGGGTGCGATCAGCCCTCCAGCTCACAATATATATAGAACTAGCAAAATACCCGCGCTTCACAGCGGAGAAGTAGTGTGTTAAAGAAGCAATGAAAAAGAAAAGGAAACATTTTGAAAATAACGTAACCTGATTGTCAATGTAATTGTTTTGTCACTGTTGTGAGTGATGAGTGTTGTTGTCATATATATATATATATATATATATATTTACACACACACACATAAACATATATATATATACATACACACACACACATATATAAACATATATATACATACATATCTACATATATACACACACAGCTATTTCGTATCAGTGCAATACGCTGTTTGTTAAAACGGTTGACTCCAGCTCTTACGTGCAATAACAAATCAAATCATTCAGTTGTCTTTGCTCATATGTCATTTTAGAGCTGGACGCCTGGCATCTTTTTTTGGCCACAAGTTCGTTTCTGTTTGGTGTGAGGTTCTGTGTTGTGGAGATTCTCAGGATGGATTGCAGGTGCTCATCAGTGAGGCGACTCCTGTGTGCTGTTTTGTTAGTCTTTATCACTGAGAAGAGCTTCTCACACAGATATGTGCTACCAAACATGCACAAGGTTCGAGCCGCATGTAGACGGACTTTTTTTGTTCTTCAAAGTCACCAAAGCGCCGTGCAAACTCAGTGCGCAATAACTCTAGCTTCGTGAAGCGCTGCATTATGGGATCTGTAGTTTATTGTGTTACCAGCGCTTCATATACCCGGGCTTTAATAACAATAATACAGTATATAAAATGATCTCGGGCGGATATAATTACACGCCGGGCGGATGTGGCCCGCGCCCTTGAGTTTGACACATATGGACTAAATAGAACTTGAAAAGATATATTTTTTCAAATGTGATCGCAATTCAGATAGAGTTGGCCAAGACTACAGCCTGCATGCCTCAATGAGTCATCCTCTCCTCGCTCTTACTTTTTACCGTTCATCTAATGAATACACTGAGTATGGCTTTACCAAAACAATCATTGATGGCGAATAAAGTATCCATTATTCGAGTATGTAGATCGTGATATATATATATACATATATATATACCCGCGTATCGCAGCGGAGAAGTAGTGTGTTAAAAAAGGTAGAAAAAGAAAAGGGAACATTTTAAAAATAACGTAACATGACTGTCAATATACAGTATTTGTTTTGTGAGTGTTACTGAGTGTTGCTGTCATCAAGGATTTGATTATCATTATTTCTTTCAATCAGGTTCGTATTTGTAGGATGTGTTGTGTTCAAGTTACATTCCGTGTTTGTCAATCGCTGTAAAGATGACAGGTTTCATTCATCGATTCGTTTCTTACTGCATCAATAAACAGCTCGTCTTCTTCTTTATCTGAGACCTGACACACTGCATGCACAGGTTTTTTTTACACTGTCTTCCTTTAGCGGGACATTGACTTTTTCCACCGTGTGCTTTGTTTCCACAGTAGCTGCATTTATGAATATGCTTATCAGACGCTTCATATTTTTTGCTGCCTTTTCAATTGTGTAATTCGGTTTTGTTCAGCTCTTTGGAACTGTTGCTTTTATCTGTGCACTGCCTCAGTTCACGTGAGCCTCGGTGTACATGCATCGAAGGTTCCCAGCTGTGCTGGTGCCATCTCGTGCTATGTCCATAGCTTTATTTAATGTTACCTTAGTCCTGGCACTTAAAACTTTCTCTCACAGTTTCGCTGAGTTTGTGTCAAACACCACCCTGACCATCTCATCTTCCTCTCCATAAGCACAGTCCTTCACCCGTGAATATTTACCCGTGGCAGTTTGCTATTGGATTGCCGCTGACGGACGGCCTTATATGGGCAGGCACTAAATTACAAACGCCAGCGGCAGCCTGTCTATGAACTTAATTTAAAGTGTAGGTTTACATCGTGCTTTGTTTCAAGTAGCAGAACTCATGAATATGGTTGTATATGTCACTCGCTCGCTTCTTATTGTTTCGCTGCCTTCTCAATTATATAATGCATGTTTTCTTGAGCGCTTTTTTGAGGTCTTCCTGGTTTTCTATGTACTGCGTGATTACGTGGGAGGCGTGATGATGTCACACGAAACTCCGCCCCCACGGCGTTGAAGCTCATCTCCATTACAGTAAATGGAGAAAAACTGCTTCCAGTTATGACCATTACGCGTAGAATTTCGATATAAAACCTGCCCAACTTTTGTAAGGAAGCTGTAAGGAATCAACCTGCCAAATTTCAGCCTTCCACCCACACGGGAAGTTGGAGAATTAGTGATGAGTCAGTGAGTGAGTCAGTGAGTGAGTGAGTGAGTGAGGGCTTTGCCTTTTATTAGTATAGATATGGCATCACACTAATCTCCCTTTATTTAATATTAGGTTGTAGTTGAAGACTATAATTATTCAGTCTCAAAGATTTGCAATAATAAAAGAAATTAGTTAACAATATTCCTGGAGATAATAATTATTTGGGGGTCCACATTTCTTTGTAATAAGTAAAGCCAGAAATATTCTTGTCTAATTAGCTGCCCTCCCATTTGTGGCATTCTACAGTTATGTCATCTATATAACGCTGTCCCTGTACATTACCCAAAACAAAGCATAAATAAGTAAACCTTATTTGTTTGGAACAGAGTAATTTATTGACAAAGCTTAGAAAGCACCATCTTTCTGGTAGAAGAAGAAACCATCTACAGTAGGTTGAATAAACACTGTGAGAGGTTGGATATAAAATCTCCTGCTGAACTTTTAAGTACTGAGGCACTCCCATTCGTCATAGAATAAACAACAGCCATTAACTTTTTTTTTTAATTTTATTGATTTTATTGCAATCATTCCATATAAATAGATACATTTTTACAAAAAAAATAGGATTGAAAACAAATCAACTCCCACCCCGAGAAAGAGAGCATGGCCAACGGACTAAAACTTAAAAACAGTTAAAATTAATAAATTGATGAGTTTATTAGGCGGATACGGATAAATGGAGAAGAAAAAGAAATGGGGAGAGAATCTACTTCCTCAGTGCTTTAAGAGCTTATTGTAAAATATTATTGATTAGATCCTGCCAGGTTTTGAAAAAGTTTTGCACAGATCCTCTAAGTGAGAATTAGATTTTTTCCAATTTCAAATAATATAAAATATCAGTTACCAACTGACTTAAAAGAGGAGAGTTAGGATTCTTCCAGTTTAGCAAAATAAGTCTGCGTGCCAATAGTGTAGTGAAGGCAATCACAGTTTGTTTGTCCTTCTCCACTTTAAGCCCATCTGGAAGAACACCAAACACAGCTGTTAATGGGTTAGGAGGGATTGTGACACCAAGGCTGTCTGAAAGGCACTTAAAAGTTTTGTCCAGAATGATGTTAATTTGGTGCAGGCCCAAAACATGTGACCCAGTGAGGCTGGAACTTGATTGCAGTGTTCACCGGTTGGATCTGGCCCTGGAAACATTTTGGACAGTTTTAAGCGACACAGATGTGCTCGATTATATAATTTTGAGTTGAATAATTGTATGCTTTGCACATATGGAGCTCGAATGAATTCTCTGCATTGCTACCTTCCACTCCTTTTTTGATATGTTGAGTGAGAGATCATTTTCCCATTGTCCTCTTGGATCTTTGAAAGGCAGGGACTGTAAAATATTTTTATATATTTTCTCCAGCATAGAGGAAGGTGGGAGATGGGGAAAATCAGGCAGGTTCTGTTTGACAAAGTTTCTGATTTGAAGATAGTGAAAGAAATGTGTTTCAATAACCGTTAACTCTTTCAGTAAAACTAGAACAAAAAGAGACATGGCCTGAACTATAGATAGACAAAATAGAAAAGCATCTAAACCACCAAATAGTGAAAGTCTGTGTTCTGAGAATAATTATACATAAAAGAAAACTACTGTATAATTTATTTTCTATGTCATTATAAGTAAGAAATAAATACTAGTCTGTTTTAATAAAGCAATTACTGAAATTAAAGCTTTACTTTTCTTCAGATAAAATACAAATGGCCTGCTTTGAGTTGTAAATGTATTTGGTTGAAAAACAGGGATGGCTTAGCTGGTAGAAATGAAAGTACACTTGATGGACTGAATGGTCTCCTCTCATTTCTAACATTTGTATGTTATTATTATTAAAGGGCAGTTAGCATGAAAACTAAAATAAATCTGTTTCTTAAAAAATTGTCTGATTATTTCCTGTAGTAAAGAGGGCACAGTGAGGTTTACAGCTGATCTTGAGTTAATGAAAATGAATTCCTTTAAATATTGTCACAATGAGGGACTGTTCTGACCAGTAGATAGAGAAAGAATGCCACAGTCATCCCGTGTATATTATCATGGGGTGAGTGTATGGATTGGCCTACTCTCATGCACCCTAAGCACCACATATGCTCGTACTTAGAAAGTTTTGGTTATACTCTCACTTAAGTTCTGATTATGCCTGTTTACAATCACTCATCAGTACTCCAATTACAGACTTACTAGCCTAGGCTTGAGCAGACCAAACGACTGTCCATATGTGTCCCCTCAACACTGGAAGTTTATACACTTTGATTACTGTATATACTCACGTTTAAGTTCTCCCACAGATAAGTCAGGGCTTAATTTTACTGTATAATTTATGGTATTTTATAATGTCAGTCGAATAAGTCAAATGCAGAAATCTCACGCTATTGGTCCAAGAGATTATGATATGCTAACGCCCGATTGAAAGAGTACCCATGGAGCACATTGCCTTTTTTTCCTATGTATTATGCCTATGTAACCACAAAATAATTCCTGAACTATTAAGAAGCGACGTTTGCACTGTTTTATGTTTTTTTGGCATTTCAACCCTGATACACCTTTATCGTAAGAGCATCCCTTATCTATGATGAAGCCTTAGATCAGAAGAAAATATGAAGCTGGTTTTAAATTAAACATCATTGAAGTGGCAAAAGAAATTGGTAACTGTGCTGCTGCAACAAAATTCGATGTGTCTGAGAAACTGGTTTGAGATTGGAGGAAGCAAGAAGATGTAAAAGTAAAAATAATTGTTACATTTTTGAACGGGCGTATAAGTCGGGGTCTGATTTTATGATCGAATTTTCGGGTTTCAAGACCCGACTTATTCACGAGTATATACGGTACTGCTACCTATTGTAGGTGTTACTCCCTATTGGAGGTGTCCCTCCTCAGCCACTAAACTTGTGGGAAAGCAGTGCCTATCTGCACCCACCAGATGCCCTGTATTTACCTCTAACAGTCAAGATGTACAGAAAACGTATAAAACTTTAAAATAGGGCAATATTCATTAAAATAGGAATAATAGCAGTAAAAGCAAATAATGGCAGCCAACAATATATATGAAAATAAATGACTAGGAATAATAGCAAAATCTGGATGTAAAGCCCTAAATACTCTTTTTCCAATATCATAAAATGTAAACAATATTTTTCATAACGATATGAAAACTGAAGAGTAACATCAAAAGAAGCATCTTTAAAAGGGAGTGAGAATAGAAGAGAGAAAGATCTTGTCTTTCAACTGGCTCAGCTTGACTCAGAGGTCAGGCTAGTGCATGGTATCTTCGAAGTTCAGGTGGAGGACTCTCTCTCTGTCTCTTTCTCTGAGCACCACATGAGGTTTAAGACCTTGTGATGTTGCTTACTACTCTGCTGATGGAAAGCTTGTGCATTAATCATAAAAAATATGTGCAAGCACCTTATCTTGTCAGATTTATTTAGCTATGCTGACTTCAGTTCCCTAGGAATAGATATTTTCCACCAGGTGTTTGAGTCATAAATTGTTTGGTCATTCTTATCTAACGTTATACTGTGAGTTATACACTGATATAAACTAAATGAAAATGTGAAAAAATATGTAGACAAATACATAGAGAAGTATAAACATTAAATCAAAGTTTTAATAACGTTTACTGTTGTTTAGCATCAATCCCCATTGATGCTTATTATACAGTATATCAGTAATATTCTTACCTTCATTCTCTATAAAAACATGAAATCAATAACTATAAACAACTCAGGGTAACGTTAAAAAATTATCATTTTAGGTTGGAGTATTCCTTTAATAATATTTGGGGGTGGGGTAAAAAAATTGAAGATACTTGCAATAGAAATAATCAGATTTTTGTTAAAAAAAGTTAGAGAAAATTCATTTTTTAAGATTGAGTATTCCTTTAAGTTCTGTTAATTCAGGGTTCAACTTGTAAATGGATACATTTTTTTTTCATTGAATTCTTTCCAATTCTTTCTTTGGATGGTTTGCCATTTTTTTATTATTGACTTCTTTAACACTAGAATTACTAGAGCCTACGAAAAAACTCGTAGATCCATCCCACCTTAAATCGCTTCTTAAAACCGTTCAAAGCTCTCCACCAGCGTCTTTTGTCATCTAAATGTGCTGATAAATTCAGGCTGCAAGCAGCCGGCTATTCCATCCTCCCACCGACTTAGAACGTGCACAAACCTCTCCCAGCTCATGCCTTGATTGATTTTCTGGGAGTGAAGTGGAGTTTTAGAGTGGAAATAACAGATCCTTATTTGGAACACATGCATTTCATGTCTGTTCCGTTTCTACAGTAATCTGTGTAAACACATTTTTAAAACAGAGACTTTTTCATATTCTAGTAGTAGATGACAAAATGTAGGCATAAACTATATAAGGTATGAAGCCTGAAGTCCAAATATCAAAGAAACACTTTCACAAAAGGTACAAATCTAACACAATTGCGCTTTTATTCAAAAATATAACTGCAGAAAAAAAAAACCTTCCTTAACATGCAACATTGACACCCATTTATTATGACTTCCTCTGTGGCGTAATAGAATCAGCTGCTGACTGGTAATCAAAAGGTTGAGAAGTAAACTGCTCTTAGTCTTACTATTTTAGAATAAAACATACATTTGATTTCAGTCTGTAACAGCCGGTGTAATTTATGATACTTGTAAAGGTTAGCTTTGTTTTTTTTTTTTTTATTTATTAGTCAGTTTTATTATCTCGGCCGCGTTCACAAGCCCAAACATACCCCACCCCCGCATCTGACACTGCTGTTTTCACATAGACGCGCTATAACAGAGGTAAACTCAGATCCCTTCTACATCGGAGCAAGAATGCATGTACCATTGCTTGCATACTAAAGTGTCAGCAGGCACTTTTCGTGGCATTACACACATTTTTGAGCATGCCCTCTGCACACTACTTGTGACTTTAGGCTTTAGGAAGTAAGTAAATAAATAAAGGTAAATCGTGTCATAAAATGATTTCTTCAAAACGTCACATATATTTGTCTCTTTCTTTTTTTAAAATGTGCGTTGATCACCGCCAGCATGTTGTAGCACACAGCATCTGGCCACCTGCATGTTCTTGCACGCACTGAATAAGTGCACTGAATAAGAGACAAATATACAGTCTGACTGAGAGAATCAGACTGAAAAAAAGCAAACATTTAGAAATGCCATACTTTTACAGCTGATCTGATGCTGTTCATTTTCAAATAATATTGCATTAGTGCAACGATGTTTTCTGATTGGTACTATTCAGGTCATAAAATCATTTCTTCAAAATGTCACATGTATTTGTCTCCTTTTTATTCCGCTGCTGCGCTGACTTCATGCACCAGAAGGCGTGAGCTTATTCAGTGCGGCAGGAGCACGCAGGTGGCCGGTTGCTTGTACTATCACAAGCTTTTTTTGAAATGTGCGTTGATCACTGACAGCATGTTGTATGTAGCACACAGCAACTGGCCACCTGCATGTTCTTGCGCGCACTGAATAAGCTCCTGATCTGACTCTAAGTAATGGTGCCAGCATAAATTCAAACCCAATCTGACGCTGTTCGTTTTCAAATAATATTGCATTTGTGCGATGATGTTTTCACATATATTGTCTCTTTCTTTCAGGTGTGTAATAGAAACCACAGCATAGAGAGACGCTTCTTACAGGAAAAGGCGATGGAAAAAGAAAAGATGATGCAGCTTCAGTTCTTTATTTACCTTTAGTTACCTTTATTTATTTACTTACTTCCTACAGCGTAAAGGGACATGTAAAATGCAGAGCTTCCCATATACATATACAAAGTACAGCGATGGCAAAAGTGCGATGTGCATTCTTGGTCCGACGCTAGATCTGCAGTGTATCACGATACATTCTCTTACCAATGGTAGCGAAATGAAGTGTCTGCATGCACTTTTTGTGGCATTACACATGTATTTTTTGAGCATGTCCGTGCCAAATAAATAACATTCGAACTATAGCGCGTCTCAAATAAATTACATTCGAGCTATAGCGCGTCTTTATGTGATCCAGATAAATAACATTCAAGCTATAGTGCATCTCCAAATAAGTAACATTCGAGCTATAGCTCGTCTTTATGTGATCCAAATAAATAACATTCGAGCTATAGCGCGTCTCCAAGTAAATAACATTTGAGCTGTAGTGCATCTTTATGTGATCCAATTTTTCACATAAAGGCGCTTTAAGGCTTGAATGTTATTTATTTGGATCACATAAAGACGCGCTATAGCTCGAATGTTATTTATTTGGCACGGACATGCTCAAAAAATACATGTGTAATGCCACAAAAAGTGCATGCAGACACTTCATTTCGCTAGCATTGGTAAGAGAATGTATCGTGATATACTGCAGAGCTATAGCGCGTCTTTATGTGAAAACAGAAGTGTCAGATGGGGAGGGGGCTTAGGGAAGGATCCTGAACGTGACTGAGAGAATGAAAAATGAATAAAAAAAACCAAAGCTAACCTTTACAAGTATCATAAATTACACCGGCTGTTACAGACTGAAATCAAATGTATGTTTTTATTCTAAAATACTATGAATAAGATCAGTTTACTTCTCGAGACGGAGTCGTGAGGGATCGAACTTGTGACCTTTTGATTCCCAGTCAGCAGCTGATACCAATACGCCACCGTGCCAGTTGTAGTGAATATGCGTCAGTATAGCCTGCTAAGGCAGCTTTTTTTTCTGCAGTTACACTTTAGAATAAAAGCGCATTTGTTCTGTTATATTTGTACCTTTTGTGAAAGTGTTTCTTTGATATTTGGACTTCAGGCTTCATACATTATATAGTTTATGTCTACATTTTGTCATTTACTACTGGAATATGAAAAACGTTTCTGTTTTAAAAATGTGTTTACACAGATTACTGTAGAAACGGAACACACATGAAATGCGTGTGTTCCAAATAAGGATCTATTATTTCCACTCTAAAACTCCACTTCACTCCCAGATAATCAATCAAGGCATGAGCTGGGAGAAGTTTGTGGACGTTCTAAGTCGGTGGGTGGATGGAATAGCCAGCTGCTTGCAGCCTGATTTTATCAGCACATTTAGATGACAAAAGATGCTGGTGGAGAGCTGTGAACGATTTTAAGAAGCGATTTAAGGTGGGATGGATCTACGAGATTTTTCATAGGCTCTGGTAATTCTAGTGTTAAGCAGAAAATGTAATTCATATAAGAAATTGTTATTTTTATTACACACCAAATTACTATAAAACACCACTTATCTATATATATAAAGGAGAGTTGGGATCCAAGAGACTGTGTTTGTGGAGGGATTGAGAGTTAAGGCGGGTGGGGGAGTCACATGATCATCTCCCCTCCCATTCACGTCATTTCATTCACTTCATTTCGCTCTGAGCTGAGCTCCGCAGTTAACGCGGTCTTGCCGTTCTTTTTCCTTAGTGTTTAGTACTTTCTCCTTTACTAATTTACCATTTAGTACACGCGGTACTTACACAGTCACTCATAAAAGGGGAGAAGACTTCGTGTAAGAAATGAGTATTGAAACTACCTTGGAAGACATGCAATCAATGAGGCCATTAAACGGATCTCAAGAGAGGTCTTCTAGGTTGGAAAAAAAGCGCTTGGCTGCCAAAACTAGGCGATTAAACGAATCTCAACAAGAAACGACTTCTACGTTAGAAAAAAAATGATTCGCTGCCAAAATCAGGTGGTTAAATGGGGTCAAAATTACTGCTGAACTCTCCATACCTGTTAACCCTTTGCATAGCACCTGCTTTGTCAGGCAACATGCTACTGGCTACTTATGCTACTGACATAAAAATGAGCGAGCAGGACTGTGCTAGAAAGTTAGCAGACAATCGCTAACTTCATTATTTTCAGTCATGTAAATTGACATGGTCTGGCAGTGGGATCAGCAACTGCATTGCACAAGTCTGACATAAAAAATAACTAGAAGTCACGTAATATGAGATCAGTTTCAGATTCACCAATCACATACACATCTTTACAACATATGAGGAAAAGTAAGCAGATATGGGTGAACATGCATATTGCACAAAGACTGGGACAAGAATAGAATTTATTTAGCAAATTGTTTCTTTATATAATTATTTTTTAGTTTTGTTAATAAGAATAATTTTGTTTAGTTTATTGTTGGTGTACAGTTTATTTCACATTGTGTATCTTTATACTCACTGGCTGATTCTCCAATATTAACTGATTGCTGAAATAATCATAAATAATTTATTTTACTATTGGAACATCTCTCACAGACTCAAGTGTTCTGTTAGTCTTCAATTCACCTGGTCCCTGAAAAACATGTTGCACATGTGTTTTAAAATGCTTAAACCAGAATCTACTTTTATTTCTACCTGAGGCATTCCATGTATTTCTTCTTTTGTTAAAAAACTGTGGTGAATTATGAATTCTGCTAATTTGCTGTTTCCATTACATTTTCAATTATTTTTCTTTCATATCTCTAAGGCTTTAAAATTGTGTTTCATTATTTTTAATGGGAGTTGCTCAGAAAGAGTTTTTCTTCTTTTCCTTGTAACATTAATGGCAATATTTGTTTCACTTTCCATACTAAAATGTGAAATACCTGTTTAGAACTCGGGTTTCAGTTTCCAGTATTACTTTTTATCTTATATGTGTTCAATATTTGTAAAATCTTCAGCAAAAATAATCTTTTAATTTAGTCTGTGTTTTCATTGTACTTGTTAGAGGGGGTATATTTATTTTATTTATGAATTAGAGTATCCCAGATAATGACACGAAATTTCAATAAAATTGCAAGACCTTTTTAGGTTTTCCACCTTTCCATTTATTTTTACAACATATGAGGGGAGCTGACCTGGGGAAATAGCTCAGTTACCCAGGTTCCATTGCAGTGAACACGCTTAGGCCAGACATGGTCTGAAACAGCAGGACCATGTAGCTCTGTTGGAGTTGATAATTCTCTTGGACAGTGTTTCCAAACCCGATCCTGGGCACCCCCTGCGGCTACAGGTTTTTGTTCCAACCAGATTCACAATAAGTGATAATAATTGATCTCATTTAGTTAGCTGGATTTTTTTTCTCTTCTCTTATTCTGCATTCAGAAAAGCTTAGCAGTATGATTTTTACATTATAAAACATTTAGAAATATTTCAACTTTTTGCTATAGCTTTAAATGTTTAACTCTTTTTCTTTTTCTATAATTTTTCCCTTATTCTATGTAGTCTGCTCCCTTCATTGTATCTTAATAGTGACAATTAAAAACAAGCAAAACAGACACCCTAGTGAACAACACTAAATAATGAAAAGCTGCAACTGCTTCAGAATCAGACCCACTAATAATAAATGGAAAGGCAGAATGGAAATCAGGATGAGCATAAATAAAAAATACTGTATCTACTGTCACAATAACGAGACATGAACAGATAAAGGTTTGGGGCAGCCACCCGTGTAATATGGTATCCCGGCTGCAAAAGTCGTTTTTATCACAATAATTAGCACTGAAGTGCATACAACGGAGTCTAAAACAAGACTGAGGGAAAAGGGGAAAAGGGCAGGCTTTTGAAGGGGAAGACAGGAAGTGAGGTCATAAGGATCGGGCATGTGTTCATCGCTCATTGGATCAGGCCCGGACGTGACATCGGGGGGCCGGAGCTGGTAAGGTCTGTTTCCATTGGTTCGGTCCAGGAAGTGATGTCAAGAGAGCCAGGTGGAGTCTCCCAGGAATGGTCTACAGGGAAGTGAGAAAAAGAGTCAGTGCACTCTGCCACATCCCGGCATGCCTCCGAACTGCCTTCATTTAAGCCCTTTAGCTGCCTTCCAAGCGCACGTGTGTGACAAGGCCCCCCCCTTAGCCCAGACCCGTCGGGTCGGGCGACCCTAACCGAGAGGTCGTGAACCGAGAAAGAGCATCAGCGTTGGCATGGAGAGCACCCCGACGATGAACGAGCGAAAATTTGTACGGCTGTAGGTCAAGAAACCACCGGGTGACCCGGTGCAGAGCCATCCACTGTAGAGGTGCATGATCCGTGACAAGGGTAAATTCCCGGCCCAACAGGTAGTACCTAAGCTATGTAATCGCCCATTTAATCGACAAACCCTCCCTTTCCACTGCTGCATACCTGGTCTCCCGGTCCAACAGTTTCCGGCTCAGGAACATGATGGGGTGTTCCACACCATCGACACTTTGGCTCAGCACGGCGCCCAGGCCTGTGTCCGAAGCGTCCGTCTGGAGGATGAAAGGCAAAGAAAAGTTAGGTGCCATCAAAATAGGTGTGGACGTAAGGGCCTGCTTTAAGTCACCAAATGCAGCGCCTGTCTTCTCAGTCCATACCACAATGTTTGTCAAATCAAATATCTTTGTTAAATCAGTCAAGGGCGCCGCTCTCTCCGAGAACCGGAGTACAAACCGGCGGTAGTACCCGGCTAACCCGAGAAAGGCTTGGATCTGCTGCTTGGTTCGCGGACGGGGCCATTTCAAAATGGCATCAATTTTGGAGCACTGTGGCCTTACGGTACCCTGACCCACCAGGTAGCCTAAATACTTGGCCTCGCTTAATCCAAAGAAGCATTTCTTGGGATTAATCCGAAGCCCGGCCTCACCAAGTGTCCACAATACCGCTCTGACATGCTGTAGGTGTTCCCTCCATGTGCTGGAATAGATGACCACGTCATCCAGGTAGGCAGCACTGTATGAGTTATGAGGCCTTAGCACTTTGTCCACCAGACGCTGGAAGGTTGCTGGAGCCCCATGTAACCCAAATGGAAGGACACGATACTGCCAGTGTTCGCTAGGGGTACTAAATGCAGTTTTTTCCTTTGCGGAGTCCGTTAAAGGAACCTGCCAGTACCCTTTTGTCATGTCAAGTGTGGTCAGATATCGAGCCTAACTAATTCCTTCGGCCGACGATTGGGTTGACTCACCAAATAGTCCCTTCCTCTCCTTAACTTCGTAGGGGCCCTGCCAGTGGGCAAGCAACTTAGAGTGGGAGGTAGGTACTAGGACCATGACCCGATCTCCCGGGTGGAACTCCCGAAGAGATGTGCCGCGGTTGTAGTAATGGGCCTGTGCTGCTTGAGTCTCTTCCATGTGACTTTTATGGAGAGGCCGAATCTTTCCAAATCTATCGCGTAACTGCGCGATATACTCTAGTATGTTTGTAGAGGGAAGAGCCTCTTCTTCCCACCCTTCTTTTAAAATATCTAATATGCCCCGAGGTTGTCGCCCATAAAGTAGTTCAAAAGGGAAGAACCCTGTGGAGGCTTGTGGGACTTCCCGATAGGCAAAAAGGACGAGGGGGAGGAGCTGATCCCAGTTCCTTCCATCCTCGCTGACCACCTTACGCAGCATTTGCTTGAGAGTTTGATTAAACCTCTCTACTAATCTGTCGGTTTGAGGATGCTACACCAAGGTCTTTAAATGCTTTATTTTCAGTAACTTGGCAGTCTCCTTGAACGTCTCCGAAGTGAAAGAGGTCCCCTGGTCCGTCAAGACTTCCTTGGGGATCCCCACGCGCACAAATATCCCTAGTAATTTCCGTGCGATGGCTTTAGAGGTAGCTGAGCGCAACGGAACAGCTTCGGGGTATCGTGTAGAATAATCCACGAGGACTAAAATGTACTTGTGTCCTCGGGCTGAGGGCTCTAGGGGTCCAACCAAGTCGACCCCGATTCTGTTGAAGGGAACATCAATCAGGGGAATAGGAACGAGGGGAGCACGGTTCCTCCTAGGAATTTGTTGCAGTTGACACTTTGGGCAGGAAGTGCAAAAGCGACGAACCTCCTCATTGATTCCCGGCCAGTAGAAACGGAGCTTGATCCACTCCAGAGTTTTCTCAATGCCCAAGTGGCCACCTAGTAGGTGGGTGTGTGCTAGCTCGCAGACCTGCCGCCAGAAGGTACGCGGAATTAGCAGCAGCTTTCTCTCCTGCCCGTCATGCATTGCTACACGGTAAAGAAGGTCGTTGTCTAACACAAAGTGAGGGCCCTGTGGCATCGACTGAACAGTGCGCTGGCCATTGACAAGGACCACTGCATTCGTCGTTCCATTGCTCCCTTCTAAAAGAATCCGGCGTCTCTTTAAATTGGAACCGCAACACGGAGAGAGGGTCCGCGTCGACCTCAATGGCCGTGGTTTCCTCCCGCTCCGCCGCAGCGTTGGTGGATGACGTGTCAGCACGCGATGGCCCGGGAGTTGCCACGTCACCCAGGACTGCCGCTTTGTCTCTCTCTGCCGGCTGATTACACGGCGTGGAGGCAGCTTGAGATGGTTCATCTCCGTCCATAACGAGGCCCAAATTAACCCCGGGAGTGGTATGTGTCTCACCGCTTTTAATTTCAGACCAGTCCCGCCCTAGTATCGCCGGGTGTGGAGGATCAGGAAGGATTGCCGCGGTTACTTTCTGAACTGATCCTCCGTAGCTGATGACACAAGCGGTGGTCCTGTACCAGCGGATTTCCCTGTGGACACAGGTTATACTGCTCTTAAATTTTAACCACTGTTGCGGTAGCACAAATCGGCGGGCAACAATGGAAATGTTGCTGCCGGAATCGAACAGAGCTGAAGTTTTAAACCCGTTAACAATCACCATGCCTGTGTGTGGGACCGTCAACGGGTTTGTAGGAGCACACCAACCCCTCTTCCCCCTCCACCTGCATTCCACCTTATTCCAGGGACGCCGGCACAAGCTCTGGGTTGTACAGGGGGGGGCTAGGTTTTGGGACATACACCACCTGCTCTATTATTTGGTAGGGCTTAAGATTCTGTGGCCGTAGCCACTGCCCTACCTTTGCCCATAGACACAGGCTTGCTTTGGGGTCGGCCGCTCTGTGTCAAACCTCCGGTTTTTCAGGCTACTCACCTGCCAGTCTGGGGCACCCCTAGGTGGAAATCGGGGCTCTGGCTTTACAGGGAGGCGGGCACTCTCCTCCAAGAGAGCACAAACAGCCCTCTTTTCCTCCCCCTTCCGAAGCAGCCCACGTCTGTGAGCCTCTCCCGAACACTCCCTGGCCTGCCTAGTAGAGCTTGCCGGGAGCAGAGCCTGTACTGGGCCATTCCGAAACACGGTACACCCTCCCCGCCTAAAAACTCGGCCCCGGTACGCTCCCACCTGGTTGGGTTGCAAGTCCTGTCCCCTTCTCTTCCAGGACTTCTCCATCCTGCCGACTACGCCACTGTCACAATAACGAGACATGATCAGATAAAGGTTTAGGGCAGCCACCCGTGTAATATGGTATCCTGGCTGCAAAAGTCGTTTTTATCACAATAATTAGCACTGAAGTGCATACAAAGGAGTCCAAAACAAGACTGAGGGAAAAGGGCAGGCTTTTAAAGGGGAAGACAGGAAGTGATTTCATAAGGATCGGGCATGTGTTTATTGCTCATTGGATCAGGCCCGGACGTGACATCAGGGGGGCCGGAGCTGGTAAGGTCTGTTTCCATTGGTTCGGTCCAGGAAGTGATGTCAAGAGAGCCAGGTGGAGTCTCCCAGGAATGGTCTACAGGGAAGTGAGAAAAAGAGTCAGTGCACTCTGCCATATCCCGGCATGCCTCCGAACTGCCTTTATTTAAGCCCTTTAGCTGCCTTCCATGCTCATGTGTGTGATACTACATATAACTGGTTAATTTTTATTAAAATGTATTAATACACATACTTTTCTAATTTCTTAATTGACTCCAAAACATAGAAACAGGGAAATAACAGCTCACTTAATTAGCCTAGGAGTCCAAATAAAAACAGAAGTTACAACAAAAACCTGCAGCCTCAAAGGGTCACTAGAACCAAGTTTGGGAACTAATGCTCAGGGAGGACCGGCTGGAGGAGGCATTTTAAAGAAACACTGCCAGATACAAACAACTGGTAGGTAAATGTCAGAGGCAGGGTTTTTATTGCCCAGCAATTTCTCTGGAGGATACTTAAGGTCCATGGCATCAAAGGACAACAAAAAGCAGAAAAGCCATCTGGAATATCACAGTGGATATGGAGAAAGCCCTAAGATGGCTCTTGATCAAGACGGGAGATTCATGGATAACATCTGCTGCCTGGTTACAGGTTTGGGCCTGAAATATTTTATTCATGTATTAGAACATAAGAACAATCTAAGAAAAATCTGGGGACCCCCTGTGGCTTGTCTGTCCTATACACACAATTCTTCTAAAATAACATCAAGTCTAAATCATAAGTCCTAATGTCTACCACACTACTTGGTAGCTTATTCCATGTGTCTATGGTTCTCTGTGTAAAGAAAAACTACCTAATGTTTGATGCAAAATGAACCCTTAACAAGTTTCCAACTGTGTCCCCATGTTCTAGATGAACTCATTTTAAAATAACAGTCTAGATCCACTGTACTAATTCCCTTCATAATTTTTTGCTTAAACTGAAAAGTCCCAGCTCTTTTAATCTTTCCTCATAATTCATCTCCTGTTGCCCTGGAATCAGCCTAGTTGCTCATCTCTGGACTTTTACCAGTGCTGCTTTGTCCTTTTTGTAGCCTGGAGACTAAATCTGCACACAGTACTCCAGGGGCCTCATGCATAACGCCGTGCATAGAACTCACACTATAACATGACGTAAGCACAAAAGCCGAAATGTGCTTATGCACAGAAAAATTCCAGATTCAGGAATCTGTGCGTTCGCCAACTTCCGCGTTCTTCCGCTACATAAATCTTGGTCAGCATGAAAAGTAACGCTCATGCACGCGTGTGCTGTCCCGCCCCAACTCCTCCCAGAATTACGCCTCTTTGAATATACAAATCAGTATAAATAGCCCTTAAGCTCAGTGTTCTGTGAAAAGACAATGACAAAAGCAAGAGGGAAAATGGAAGAATTTCAGCAAATACCAAGATACCAAGTGGAAGCAAAGAAAAACGTACTATTTGTTGGTTTAAACAGTGATATAAACAACAAAAGGAAGTTGATCAACTGACATAGCGTGTCAGAGAAACTCGAAAGCTCAAGTTCACAAAGTCGCACAATGCCCTAAATACAAAAGAAGTTGTCAGATATCAAAGTTGCCGTGAAAAGGTGAGTCGTAGCCCACCATCTGAGTTTCATATGAAAGCTTATTAGGGCACAGAGAAAAAAAAAAGGCACACAGTGGGGAAAAAGCACGAAATGTCAACTTCAATCTCGAAATGTCCACTTTAATCACGTAGTTTATTTTGTCATTAAAGTAGAACATCATAAATTTCATCTTAAAATCATTTAATTTACTAGTTTCTCAAATCCCAATGTAACTAAAGTAGCATGTTAAATGCTTTGCTTTGTATTTGATCTTCTATGTGCTCTATGTGTGTGAATCACTATGTGCTTCTGTTCTTTTTCTTTCTCCGACAGAACGATAAGCCATCTGTAAGCTTACAACGACGCTTCTTCAAAACTTTTAAGGTACATTGAAATATCTTCATAGTACGTGTTTAATTATTCTATCCTTCCAGTGTCGCGCCAGCCTCAGCAAATATACAGCGCGATGCAGGAACAATAAGTGAACTTGCTAGCGCTGTGGCACCGTGCCCTCACATGTTTAATTATTAACAATATAGATTATTGAAATTAAGTTAAAGTTTTATCTGTATAATATAATCAACATATTTTGCTGCATTTCATCTTAAAAATGATATTGTTATCATATGTAAATACGCTCTTTATAAAGTGGCGCAGGTTGTGCAATATTATAACTGTAGTGCAAGTTTACAGTGGGGTAATATGTACTTATAAGTACAAACAGTTCTACAAGGAGCACTTAATTGAGTGCGTTTATAGTTCTTGGGATGAAACTGTTACTAAACCGTGAGGTCTGTACAGGAAAGGTTTTGAAATGTTTTGCCGTGGCTGAGGCAGCGTGGGCTTGATGCTGTATACCGATAATTCTCTACTCCGAGTGGTGCAGTGAGAGTAATATGGAAAAAGATGGTCCACTGTGGCAACCCCTAACTGGAGCAGCTGAAATCAGAAAAAGAAGGTGCAGTGAGAGTAACAATGCTAAAGCAGTTATGGTATTTTGAATACTATGGCTATTCCCTGGACCATTATATTGTTACAGGTTAATTACAATCAGATGCATTACACTAATAAAAAATATGCAGTTAGTTTCAGTGTATTTATAAAGCCGCGTCAGGAATGTGCATCAAAGACAGAAAGGGTAACCACACAGGAACAGTAGCACTGCTTTGACGCTGGGTGCTGCCAGTCTGCAAAACCGAGCGGAGAACTTGCGTACGACAGGTTATGAGGTACCGTGGAAATGTGCGTGGCTTTACAACAAGTTTAGGTTTTATACATCGCGATTTGAACGTGGAAACGTTCTTACACAACATTTCTGTGCGTACGCACCATTTATACATGAGGCCCCAGATGAGGCCTCACCACTGCGTTTTAAACCTTGAGCATAATCTCCTTGGACTCCACGCATTGTGCTATATAACCTAACATTCTGTTAGCCCTCTTATTGGCTTCTGAACACTGTCTGGCAGGTCGAGTCCAGTATGACTCCATGACTCCTATATCCTTATCATAAGGTTCGCTTTTCGCTTTTCCGAACTCCCATTATCTAGTCAAACCTAAGAATTTTATGTTCTACATGTAATACTTTACATTTATTTATAATACATTTAATCTGCCCAAGCATGTATGATGTCCAAGTCCCTCTGTAAAAAATCAATGGACTCTAGACTTCGTGGTGAAAAAAAAAAAAGCAAAAAACCCTTCTAATGGGAAAAAAGTTTAAAAAATTCCTGCACACATCCTTATGGGCAACGAAAACATAAGTTTTTAGGAGAGAAAATGTATTTTTTAATTAACCCTTACAACACAGAACACGAAAACTCTCAACTGATTCTCCTTCTTTTGCAAGGAACAGGCCAGTACGTCAGTGAATATATCAACTCTATGTACAGTAAGCAGTTAGTGTGGACACAAAATATATCTCTTGTCATTAAAAAATTGGAATTAATTTCAAGAGGTTTTGTCTAGAGTATACATTTGTTATTTTATTTTTAATGAAAAGTATTCACTTATAATTATTACATCATTTTGGGAGTAAAGGGTTGCCACAAGGACCTGAAAGAACAATATAATCATTTCTAAAAAAAATGTGAAGCTTTAAAATGTTTTTAAGTTTGTACCAAATGAGCATTAGATGGATCGATTGAGCATTAGATAGATAGATAGATAGATAGATAGATAGATAGATAGATACTATGTTCTTATGAGAGAAAATAATTGTAAAATACGTCAATGTACTGTATATGGTTAATTCAAACTGCATATTGTAAACATAAAAATTAACAAAAAATAATCTCTGTATGGCTGTCTTGTTTGCATGAATTATATAAAGATAGGCAAAGTTCAAATTAGTTTGCCTTTTTAACAAACTAGCATCTCTTGATATTTAAATTTGGATTGAGTTTTTTTTTAGTTTGTTAAATGTATTTTTAATGCATAAATAAAATAATTTTGTTTGGGGTATACTGTACATTTTTCAGTTACAAATTTGCCTTACATTTTAAAACATAAGGCCAACTAATCTTGTCTTTGAATGGAGAAGTGGTTGTTTAAGGAGCAACTTTGTAAGCCTTCCACCTTCTACACTTAATTAGTTCTGTTGATGTGGTGAGCAACACCTTTATGCTGCTTTTACTCTTCCTAATTTAACTCACACATCTAAGCAACAAAACGGAGCCCCTGAGGGGACATTGTGTAATTTTTTTTCTGGGGATTTTTCTGGTGTGCACCAGATAGTTTCAAGTGAGCACCAGATAGTTTAAAGTGAGCACCAGTTAGTTTCAAGTGAGCACCAGATAGTTTCAAGTGAGC
Source organism: Polypterus senegalus (assembly GCF_016835505.1). NCBI lineage: Eukaryota > Metazoa > Chordata > Cladistia > Polypteriformes > Polypteridae > Polypterus > Polypterus senegalus. The sequence continues at coordinate 89,252,450 of NC_053155.1, read as the reverse complement.
ACCAGATACTTTTAAACACATAGTAACTGAAAAGGGGCTACCTATACATAATGTCTGATGCATATTAGTTATGTTTTATAGTTGCACTTAGGAAAAACCCATCTAGCGCCTTCAATATCAGACAAAAATCTTCCTTCTTCACATGCAAACCATTTTTTTGATATTTTGTGTGCATACATTGGTAGCCATGAAGCTGAACTGAGCTTTGCAATTGTTGCTGTATATCCCCAAAGTTGCTATAGACCTTATGATGAAATAGGCCTTTAGACTTCAATATATGTTTTAAATGCCTTTCAGTGATAATGTATCCTTGACAAACTGCAAGACGAAAATGCTGTGTCTTTGTGTTTAAGATCAAGCTGAAAGTATACTTCTATAAAGTCTCAAATTTCCATCCATCCATCCGTCCTCTTCCACTTATCCGAGATCGGGTCACGGGAGCAGCAGCTTGAGCAGAGATGCCCAGGCTTCCCTCTTCCTGGCCACTTATACTAGCTCTTCCGGGGGAATCCCGAGGTGTTCACAGGCCAGCCGAGAGACAAAGTCCCTCCAGCGTGTCCTGGGTCTTCCCCGGGGCCTCCTCCCGGATAGACGTGCCCGGAACACCTCACCAGGGAGGTGTCCAGGAGGCATCCTGATCAGATGCCCGAGCCACCTCATCTGACTCCTCTTGATGCGGAGGAGCAGCGGCTCTACTCTGAGCTCCTCCCGGATGACTGAGCTTCTCAACCAATCTTTAAGGGAAATCCCAGACACCCTGCAGTTCTACTACCCACAGCTCATGACCATAGGTGAGGGTAGGAACGTAGATCGACTGGTAAATTGAGAGCTTTGCCTTACGGCTCAGCTACTTTTTCACCACGACAGACCGATGCAGAGCCTGCATCACTGCGGATGCTGCACCGATCTGCCTGTCAATCTCCCGCTCCTTTCTTCCCTCATTCATGAACAAGACCCCGAGATACCTGAACTCGACGGGGCAGGATCTCGCCCCCAACCCTGAGAAGGCACTTCACCCTTTTCCTGATGAGGACTATAGTCTAGGATTTGGAGGTGGCTGATTCCCATCCCAGCCGCTTCACACTCGGCTGCGAACCGATCCAGAGAGAGCTGAAGATCACGGCCTGATGAAGCAAACAGGACAACATCATCTGCAAAAAGCAGTGACCCAATCCTGAGCCCACTAAACTGGACCCCCTCAACACCCTGGCTGTGCCTAGAAATTCTGTCCATAAAAGTTATGAACAGAATCGGTGACAAAGGGCAGCCCTGGCGGAGTCCAACTCTCACTGGAAACGGGTTTGACTTACTGCCGGCAATGCGGACCAAGCTCTGACACCGGTTGTACAGGGACTGAACAGCCCTTATCAGGGGGTCTGGTACTCCATACTCACGGAGCACACCCCACAGGATCCCCGAGGGACATGGTCAAACGCCTTTTCCAAGTCCACAAAACACATGTACACTGGTTGGGCAAACTCCCATGCACCCTCCAGGACCCTGCCAAGGTTATAGAACTGGTCCACTGTTCCACAACCAGGATGAAAACCACACTGTTCCTCCTGAATCCGAGGTTTGACTATCTGATGGACCCTCCTCTCCAGGACCCGTGAATAGACTTTTCCAGGGAGGCTGAGGAGTGTGATCCCTCAGTAGTTGGAACACACCCTCCGGTCCCCTTTCTTAAAGAGGGGGACTAGCACCCCGGTCTGCCAATCCAGAGGCACTGTCCCTGATGTCCATGCAATGTTGCAGAGGCGTGTCAACCAAGACAGTCCTACAACATCCAGAGCTTTGAGGAACTCTGGGCGTATCTCATCCAGCCCCGGGGCCCTGCCACCAAGGAGTTTTTTGACCACCTCGGTGGCCTCAGTCCCAGAGATGGGAGAGCCCACCTCCAAGTCCCCAGGCTCTGCTTCCTCATTGAAAGGCATGTTAGTGGGATTGAGGAGGTCTTCGAAGTACTACCCCCACCGACCAACAACGTCCCGGATTGAGGTCAGCACTGCACCATCCCCACCGTACACAGTGTTGACACTGCACCGCTTTCCCCTTCTGAGACGCTGGATGGTGGACCAGAATCTCCTCAAAGCCGTCTGGAAGTCGTTCTCCATGGCCTCCCAAAACTCCTCCCTCGCCCAAATTTTTGCCTCAGCAACCACCGAAGCCGACTTCTGTTTGGCCTGCCAGTATCTATCAGCTGCCTCCAGAGACCCACAGGACAAAAGGGTCCTATAGGACTCCTTCTTCAGCTTGACGGCATCCCTCACCACTGGTGTCCTTCAACGCGTTCGGGGATTGCCACCATGACAGGCACCGACCACCTTACGGCCAAGGCTCCGGTCAGCCATCTCAACAATAGAGGAACGGAACATGGCCCATTCGGACTCAATGACCCCCACCTCACTCGGGACGTGGTCAAAGTTCTGCCGGAGGTGGGAGTTGAAGCTACTTCTGACAGGGGACTCTGCCAGCCGTTCCCAGCAGACCCTCACAACACGTTTGGGCCTACCAGGTCTGACCGGCATCTTCCCCCACCATCGAAGCCAACTCACCACAAGGTGTTGATCAGTTGATAGCTCCGCCCCTCTCATTACCCGAATGTCCAAGACATGTGGCCACAAGTCCGACGACACGACCACGAAGTCAATCATCGAACTGAGGCCTAGGGTGTCCTTGTGCCAGGTGCACATATGGATACCCCTATGCTTGAACATGGTGTTCGTTATGGACAATCCATGACGAGCACAGAAGTCCAATAACAAAACACCGCTTGGGTTCAGATCGGGGGGGCCATTCCTCCCAATCATGCCCTTTCAGGTCTTACTGTCATTGCCCACGTGAGCATTGAAGTCTCCCAGCAGAACGAGGGAGTCCCCAGAAGGTGTGCCCTCTAGCACCCCCTCCCGGGACTCCAAAAAGGGTGGGTACTCCAGACTCCTGTTCGGCACATACTCACAAACAACAGTTAGGACCCATCCACCCACCTGAAGGTGGAGGGAGGGTACCCTCTCGTCTATTGGGGTGAACCCCAATGAACAGGCTCCAAGTCGGGGGGCAATAAGTATGCCCACACTTACTCTGCGCCTCTCACCAAGGGCAACTCCAGAGTAGTAGAGAGTCCAGCCCCTCTCAAGGAGATTGGTTCCAGAGTCCACGCTGTGCGTTGAGGTGAACCCGACTATATCTAGCTGGAACCGCTCGACCTTGTACACTAGATCAGGCTCCTTCCCCTTCAGAGAGGTGACATTCCACATCCCAAGAGCCAGCCACACTGCACCCAATCTCCTTGGCCCCTCCCACAGGTGGTGAGCCCATGGGTAGGGGGACCCACGTTGCCTCTTCGGGCTGTGTCTGGCTGAGCCCCATGGGGGGCCCTGGTGACCCACATCCGGGCGAGGGAAAAAGAAGTACAAAGTTTTTATTATTCACGGTAGGATTTCTGAACCGATCTTTGTCTCGTCCCTCACCTAGGACCAGTTTGCCTTGAGTGACCCTACCAGGGGCATAAAGCCCCCAACAACAGAGCTCCTAGGATTATTGGGACACGCAAACCCCTCCACCACGATAAGGTGGGCGCTTGAGGAGGAGTCTCCAATTTCCATTTTTCCTAAGTGCAACTATTAAACAGAACTAACATGCATCAGAAATTATGTATAGGTATGGATTCCCCTCAGTTACTGTGTGGTTGAAAGTATCTGGTGCACACTTGAAAGTATCTGTCAGCAAATTTCAAAGACTATGTCTGAGAATTTTGGAGTGCTGCTAGTAATATACTACATATTCAGATCATGTTTATCTTCAAGCCACCTTACTGATGATGAGCGTGCATGACAGTGGATATGTACTGTTGTCCTCTGCTCTTCCTCTGCTCAAAACCACCAAGATGGAAATGGTATGTTGGGTTAACCAGTGATTCCAAATTAGCACTGGTGTTTGCGTGTGTGCATCTGTGTTGGTCCTGTAATGAACTAGTGTCCTGCCTTGTGCCCAGTGTTGCCAGAGTTGACTCTGGTTCACCAACAACCCTGAATTAGATTAAATAGGCTTAAGGTTATTATGTTATTTTAATATACTCCATACCACTGCCAACACTTTTAAAATAGCCTATTGATTTACACTGTTGCTTTGCACCTGCCGTTATTTGTTTCCTTTAACTGCGTGAAAAAAGAAATGTAATTCCTAAATATGTTGAGATAAATGTACTCCTGATTGTAATGATTACATTTGTACATCTCTTTAGTCCAGGAATAATTAAATTAGAGCACTGGCAAATTCTTGATAAAGAATGAAAAGGATTATTTTAATTAAAACAATTTATCCATCTATTTCAGAATCCACTCAAAGCCGTCTGGAAGTCGTTCTCCATGGCCTCCCAAAACTCCTCCCTCGCCCGAGTTTTTGCCTCAGCAACCACCGAAGCCGACTTCTGTTTGGCCTGCCAGTACTTACGAGCTGCCTCCTGAGTCCCACAGGACAAAAGGGTCCTGTAGGACTCCTTCTTCAGCTTGACGGCATCCCTCACCACTGGTGTCCTTCAACGCGTTCGGGGATTGCCACCATGACAGGCACCGACCACCTTACAGCCACAGCTCCGGTCAGCCATCTCATGGCCCATTCGGACTCAATGTCCCCCACCTTACTCGGGACGTGGTCAAAGTTCTGCCGGAGGTGGGATTTGAAGCTACTTCTGACAGGGGACTCTGCCAGACGTTCCCAGCAGACCCTCTATCCATCTATTTCAGAATGCACTTGTTCCATTACATGATCATCAGAAGCTAGAACCCCTCCTGGCTGTACTGCGAAGGCAAAAATCAGACCTACATGGCAACATCCACTTTTACTCATATTGGGTCAATTTAGTGACACCAGATAACATATGGATCTTTGAAATAAGGAAGCTAACTACAACACCCATGTAAAAGTCCGTATGGACATGATGTGATGATTCCAACTGAAGAGATAGTTTCCTAAAGCTGTAAGACAACAGTGATATCTTCTGCATTGCTGTGCCTCCATGGTAACAACACAAATCATTTTTAAGTATTGACCCACTACAGAAAATCTGTTGCGCCTACATCAATAAATCTTTCCCAGAGGCCAAGAACAAAAACCATGATCCATGTGTGCTCTGTATTATACATTGGAGGGCTGAGTATGGCCTCTGTGACAAGGATCAAAAATGCTTATCTTGGTTTAGAATTACTCTGCACCCAACCAATTCCATAAATGAAACCCACAATCTTGCAGAGAATGGAAAATGTGTGACTGTTGACCTACTCTTAGTTATTGCAGCCTCTGTTTTTGTAGGCATGATCTTATCACTGATCATGTTATACAAAGCCTCAGAGTTCTGTTGCACTTATACTCTTGTTTCATTGTTAACCCCCTTCCATAAAGTCTTATTAGATCTCTGCTCGTTGATCCAACCACAAACTCAAAACCAAAGCTCTTAAAAATAAAATGGGCTTCCTCTGCAGTCTTACCCTTCACTAACAAATAGCATCAATATCTATGACTCCTAATAACTGCACAAAATCCTACTAGCATTTTTGTTCAGATATTCTCTGTGCTTAAAAGAAGGTGCAACACATCTGAAGGCACATTAATATCAAATGGAAGAACAGCAAGAAACTGCTGGCCATATTTACAATGTTTTGTGTCTGTGGTCAAGGCCACGATAGTGCAGTGTATAGTATGAATGTTTGGTTCTTGGTGAGGCCTAAGTATTTTTCATAACTAAAAATATCTTCAAATAGTATCACTTGTTACATTGTATATTGTAAGTCAATATATGAGTAAAGGTTAATGTATTAGTTGACACACAGACACTCCCAAACTTTGTTTTTTACAAGTCTCCCCACAATTGTATGTCAATTTTAGGGATTTCAAATAATGGATGGTATCAAAGAGAGTCTGGCCAAATTAATCTGAGCATTTCAGTGTTCTACCCAAGCCACTACAATAAAGGTGCTATATGAAAAAGAATAAATTAAAATGAAATTTGCCAACATGCTCAAGACTCTTCATTGATCAGGACTCTGCTTTGATTTTTAATAAACTTCACGAACGTCCACTTACACAACAGGAGTCAGAACCTAAGCATACACAGCACAGGAAAGCAAAGCAAAAGAACAATAACAAAGAGCAAAAATAATATTATTAATTACAATAATGGGATACATAGAAAGAAATGAAACTTAACCTATGGAACAAAATAATGAATGTATTTAATAAATGCATGTTGAAATAGGTTGAAAACAGCAACAGACAATAAGATGCCGTTGACATCTGTGCTTAAGGATCGAGTAACTACTCAAAAAATACCAGGGGGAAGATGTGGGTGTTCAAGTGTGATGTGCACATTAGCAGAAATGGAGCATACAAGTAAATAAGTGTTTGCCAAAAACCTGCTAAATATGTCATAATTCATCAGAATACATAAATGACGGAAATGTATACATGTTTATGTTGATAGTTTCATTTTTTGTTGAAAGTAAAATGACTCCAACCAACTATGGTCTTCATTGGAAATCAACAGTGCATATAATCACAATAAATAAACTGTTTAAAACAAGCTGTCCATAATTAGAACTGAAATTACTATATTTAAGTGAATAAATGGATAAAAAACATTTTAAATGTATACGTAAGTCAAATCTCGTTATAGCGAATACTGAAGCAAAGAAATTTTCTGAATAATTAATATTTTTTTGTTGGGCTGAACAAACATTTGCACATATCATGTTTAACAAATTTCATTTTAACGAAATATAAATTTCAGTATAATGAACTTTTTTTTAACCAAAAATGGCCACTGAAGATAATGATAAGATGCAAAAAAATACTTGGGAACCCTGAAACAGCCTGTTTCTTTCTTGTTAGACCAAAAGAAAGTGACAATGTGTTGTGAAATTTCCAGTCTCTACAGCAGTCTGTGACATCATACAGCCGAATTCAGAATCAGTGCTCGACCAAAAGTCTGTGTGGGTAGTTGCATCATGTGCGTTGGTATGTGGCTACCTCATTCATTGAAATCAACAATTAAATCGAGATTACTGGAACAGATCCAGGCGAAGCAGTGGAAAATGAAATGTGGAGTTCTGATGGTGCAAATTATGAGGAGTACATTGATGCAGATAATAACTTAATTATCACTGATAATGACAGTACTGAAAATTAACAGTCATCTGCATCGTATGTCTTAATTCTGGAAAGTAGGGAAAAAGATGATGATATCGTCCTGCACTGATATCCCAGGAAGTGTTTTTAAAAATATATCTGATATAGAAAATGTGATCATGAAAACTGCTAAAATAATTCTCTGCAGTCAAAAATTACTTCAGTTTTTGAAAAAAAAAGTTTCTGTATTCGTGTATATAAAAAATTACATCTAACGTCTTATTTTCAAATAAAATATTTTTGCAGTTTAAGAAGTGCTGTTTTTAGTATATCCCTCCATATTCGTTATAACAAAATTTCCGTATAAAGAAATATTTTTTGGTCCCATGCATTCGGTTCCCAAGTTCGGCCTGGACAGTATATAAAAGTTAAGTAAATAACAGGACATAATGAAATTGTGCTCTTGTGTTAACCTATCACCTCTATTGCATTCATTTAATACAAGTCTAACTCGTAACAGGATGGATAATTAGACTTCCTCTCTACTTCATAAGTTTCTTCATGTTGTAAAAGTGTCAATAAAATAAAATAAAGTGTCCTGATGCAGTATTTTTGGAACATGGACTGACAAGGTACAAGGTATTTATTTTTTATTGGCGAACTCATGCCAAATCTGGTCGCTGTTGTCATCAGTGTTTAGAATTTTAAATTGCTCAAACTCAGAATGGTGGAGTTGTTCATTATAAACATTTTGAAGTCCTAAATTGATGTATTATTCCATTGTAGAGCACCTAGTTATATATATATATATATATATATATATATATATATATATATATATATATATATATATATATATATATATATATATATATATATCCATCCATCCATTTCCTAACCCGCTGAATCCGAATACAGGGCCACGGGGGTCTGCTGGAGCCAATCCCAGCCAACACAGGGCACAAGGCAGGAACCAATCCCGGGCAGGGTGCCAACCCACCGCAGTATATATACATATATATATATATATATATATATATATATATATATATATATATATATATATATACACAGTATATATATATATAAAACACACCTTAAATTCGATTTTTAAAGCTAGTTAATAATATCTATTTTCCAGGTACAGCTTCGGTAATTATTTTGTCAGTGCATCTAGAAAAAGTGAGCAATTACTTACTCACGCGGAGCACTGGGTTTTGACAGATAAGTAGCCATAAAAATGTATTATGCCTTCGCTCTGGTTCTTCTTCTTCTTCAGATATTGTGATCTGATCAGGTAACATGTTATTGAGAATTTTCTCTTTCACAGCTGTCCTGTCCTGTTGATTGGGTTCAAATCCAAACCTGTTGCGTTTCTGTGTGCGTGGTTTCTGTTACACTCAAAGGCGTGTGTGTTATGTTTCTTCTCTGCCTAAAATTTGTCCGCTGTAAATGTTTGCGTTTGTGTGCGTGAATGTGTCCTGGAATACGCTATCGCACCTCCGGGGATTGGTCCCTGCCTTCTTTCCAAAGATGGTGCTAAAAAACAAAAAACGGGTAACTTAATTGTAATTAAATTAATTCAAACATTTGCAATGGCCACTTCAGTGTTTAATTTGTATATTAAAATGTTTTTTTAATGTTTAATATATCCTGAGGAATGTGTTCCCAGATTCATGCCAAGTTTAGCGCTTGTTTTCGGCTTCACATTGCTGACAGGCACCTCTCCACTGCCATCTGCGGGGAATTTCATAAATGTTCTCCAGACACATGCCGCACGTATGACCTTGAACAACAAGTACGACTTGTCACAATTGATATTCCGATAATACAACGCGGTCAGGTTTCGCAGCAACTTTCCAATGGAGTCAAATTCATGTTTCTTTCTTGCACTTTCCAGGAAAATAAAACGGATCAGTATTATACCGATTTTTTTTTCGCTATTTGAAACTTAAACGCACTGCTGCTCTGATACACTCGTGCTAGTCTAGCGAAATAACAGACTGTCACTGTGTAAACAACGATCGTGCTCGGTTAGGTCTTTAAAGTGGATAAACCAAGGACATCGTAGAATGAAACTGGAAAGATACTGAAGCGTAATAGGACTAATTTAGCATTCTTTGGGACACATTAGTCATTACTCGTGTGTGCTTGTGTTGTTTGGAACCGCATTTACAGCCCGGACTCTCTTCATTATAAAATTTGGCTACAACATGAACGTGATAGACGCAATCAAGATGTTAAAACACTTCACTAGCGACTGAGACGTTCTTATTCGCCAGCTTATTTGCCTGCAATTTCATTTGCACACTTAATTATCAATGATTCTGTGACAACCTAATAAAAATATTCCGAAAGCAATCTCACGAATCCCACCTCGTCGTGCACAAATAGCTTTACACATTTAAATCTATAGTGTAAAACAAAATAATTAATATATCCGGTATTAACTGTCCTCTAAACATGCGACGTCAGGTTCCAAATATTTTTAAGTAATAGTAATATTTGCCTTTGCTGAATAAAAAGACTGGCTATTATGAATGTGCCGTCGTCGCGTGTGTAGTGGGGTGGTGGTTTAGGGGTTAACGTCAAACGGACACAACAAGATAAATCACTGTATAAACACCATATTTAATGAAATCACCATATTTGTCTAGTTAACGCATTTGCTTTATTAATTTGCTAAACATGCTTCGTTCCAAGCATCCACTACCTCATATTCGAACGCTCGTTTATAATCGTCGATTAACCTTCATGTTTTCCAGGAATGCTGAAGGAAACTCATGCGCACCCGGGTAGCATAAAATGTTTGAGCGAAGGTAGACTTTAGGAACTGTGATGATGCAGCGCCGGTCCCCATGCCTCTTTATTTATGAATTGATAGAACACAACTAGCACAATATGTGTCTGCACCTAAGTTTACTTTTCCTGGTGCAGGAATCACAAATGACGAAAAAAACATTGTTTATCCAATTAAACAGTTTGATATATGATCTAAAGTATAATGGGATTATTTAAATGTTCTCTAAATAATTACACGTTCTTGTTTCAATTTATTAAGTCAAACTAGGCACGATTAAAGAAACTGGAAAAATGACAAAATATTTCGCTCTTGTTTCAAGTTGTTAAGACAAACTAGGCACGATAAAAAATTGGAGAAATGACACAATATTTCGTTCTTGTTTCAAGTTATTAAGTCAAACTAGGCACGACAAGAAACTGGAAAAATGACAAAATATTTGAAAATGTGAACGACTATACTTTATCCGTTTCTCCAATCGCCGCCAACCCTCTCTACTCCCACCTCCCGATACACAACTGTCCTTCGTCCCACTTCTTTCATTTCAGAATGAAGCAGTCATTGTAGTGTCACTACTTTTTCCCCCCCACCACACGTCCGATTAGCAAAAGCTGTAAGTCAATGAATAAATCAGCCATTGAACTGCTCAAGTTAAACTGCTGTCTGTCATCTGAGCGCTTGTTCACCTCCAGCTACTGACTGGTTATGCAAACAAGATTTACAGAAAAAAAAATTGGGCATGTGAGTACCTACGCCTGGTGAGCCAACTGATCGATAGCGGATATTAAACAGACTGGCGTGGCAGATTTCGCATATCAGGGCGTTATTCTTACAAGTCGTTCGCTCCCGTAGCCCTTCGGATGGAAGCGCTACAACTACTGTCTGAAAAAAGAAAAAGAAGAGGACGAAGCGCGGCCACTGTCGGCGCTGCAGACCCGTGTTGTGAGTGGCTCCCACCGTGTAGTACTTTCATGAGCCACGGAGGTTTTCGCGATGCTCGACAATGTTTCAGCGTTTGGGAACTTCACGGAGCAGGGGGGCGTCTCTCGACCAGCTTGGGCAGTGACGGCGCTAGCCAGCGTGCTGATCTTTACTACTGTAGTGGACATCCTGGGCAATCTGTTGGTCATTTTGTCCGTGCTTAGGAACAGAAAACTCCGGAATGCAGGTCAGTGACTAAAACGTGGAATGTCTTAGCGGTCAGTTTCAAGTTCGAAACTCTGCTTGGACCAGGAGGAGTTTTCAGATGCAATTCATAGTGGTTATTTGTATTAAGAGTCAATATTTAAAGGTTGTGTGTGAAATTTAGATAAGTTATTATTATTATTATTATTATTATTATTATTATTATTATTATTATTATTATCTACCCTTGGATGCTTCCTTTTTGTCTTTTCAGTATTTTATTTTTTATTAGAGGAGAAGTAGAAACTACTTTTGTTTAATTTCATTTGTGATACTATAAACTGATTATTAAATAAGTATCATTATGAGACATTGAGTAATATGTCAGCTTCTTTTGAATACAATATCAAATGTGTACGAATTTATCGGGCAAGTAAATTAAAGTAGCAGAAGAACTTCTGCACAAAGGTAAATAGAATGTCACCGCAATCGGATGCTGTGTGCGGATTTCTAAACTACCGAGTTTAGGATTTATTATAGTTACCAAGTTTAAAGTCCTTTCCTTATTGTTCATTTCTGATCTTTAAAAAAAGAGCATGCTTTACGGGCATACCAAAACGTCCTGTTTGATCTACCAATGAAAAGATCAGCTGAAGCACTGAAGACCTCTCACACTGCAAAAAGCCGAGTCTGCGCAGACTGAAGTAGCGCTTTTCGCAGCTAGAGGGTAACTAATTTCAAAGCGAACGGGATTTGCTCTCACAAGAGATGTACAGTATATGGGATCTCTTTCGGTTAACGCTCCTCTAAAAGCTTAATTGCAATATAACATTTTTACAAGACGATCACGGTAAATAGAAGGATGTGGATAATGTAACGAGGAGAGTATTATAACACTGAGACCGGGTACACAGTTGAACAATTAAAGTATAACAGCACTAACTGCCTTAAACCTGGCTTTCAATTACCAGATACTCTTGAATCGAACAGGAAAACTGTCAGCAAAAACGAAAAATCTTTTCAATGTAATGTAAATGTTCCAGGGAATTATTTCACTGAATGAATATTAAATTAGGGAATATTCTTTTGGCGCTATCGCCTATAAAGAAATCTTTGCAAGACACAAGTATCTCAATCTTCTTCAAAAGGTATTAAGTGTGGATACACAAGTCACTAACAAGAATTAACACAACGTACAAAGTCTGTTTTAAGTGCCACTAGAGTGAATATAACGGAGCTGTGACATCATGCGCTTAAAGGTACAGATCGATATAAAATGTAAAACGCAACAAACCAAGAACGAACGTTGTACCTTTTCAGGGTGTACCTTAAATTAAAATACACGTGCACATTACATGTGCATTTTTAGATTTCGACTATCAAGTAGTTAGTTTTAGATGGAATGATTTTATGCAATATGTGTGCACTCCTCAGATTTCAAGTCTCGGGTCTCTTATAAAGACTAGTATTTTTGTATTGACTGTAATAAGAAGAATATAATCATGCTGCTTAAAGGGAAGTTGGCCCAAACCGAGGATAAACCCATCGGAAATCGTGAAGGACTTCCGTCTAAAAGAGTAGCTTTAGGCAAAATTCGTCCGTTGTGAGAATTAAACGCTGGACTTGTATTGGTCGACCGATCTCATAGCGTGAGTTGCATAACGCGTCACAACAGACCGTGTTTTGTTTTTGGCGGTAGAACATTGCACTGCAGATCTTGTGACTGAATATGGGGTTGCATGACATAAAGGTTGTTTGGTGTTCTCTAGTTTTTGGCGTGGGCGTTTGTGTTAATAAAAATAACCTCATGGAAAGGCAGGGTCAGCTGAAAAAGCAAGAGACTACTATATACTGCATATCTATCTATCTATCTATCTATCTATCTATCTATCTATCTATCTATCTATCTATCTATCTATCCATCCATCCATCCATCCATCCATCCATCCATCCATCCATGTTTTGCATAGGAAGTTTCATTTGAAAGGCAAATCTCTCTGAATTTCTGTAGTTCTATCTATAGTATTGTAAAAATGTAAAAAGTGAACACTTTCCACATGGCGTATTTGTAATACAGAATTTTAACATTATGTTTTATCTTAGCATATTTTTTATAATTCTGTACATTTTCAGAACTGACACAAAATCAAAAGTCATGTATTATGCCACATGATGTTTTTTGCATTGCATTCAAAAATTAAATTTAGTGTAGTGTAACCAGATTGTGGAAGTGTTTTGAAATTTTCCTGTACATTCCCATCACAAAATTTCACTTCAAGATCACAGTGATTCTTATACAGTGTTCGGACTAAAGAGTGAAAAGGAATATAGTAATGTCTTATTTGTGAAATATAAATATCCACAAGTTAAGATTTAAGTCTTTAATTTTTTATTATTGACAAACTTATAAATAGGAGATATATGGAAGAAAGTTTTTAAATGATGCCTTAATATTTAATGACAATAAACAGTAAGCAAAATTAGTTCTCAGAGCAGACTTCTCATGTTATCCTCATTAATAACCAGAGCAGTATAATATTTTTAAATCCCCTAAACCAATTTAGAATCATATGGAAATAATAAAAATTATAGTGACTGTCATTATACTCTGTAGCTGTGTAGTGCTTAGCAAGGAATTAAAACCATGTACAGTAGTTCTTTAGCAGTTTAGGAGTCTATTTTATAAATTTGCTAACATTAATGATGAGTTTGAGTTACATGGCTACATACTGCTTCTCACAAAGCCCAGTATTTGTGACAGACTCAAACAAAGGTAATTGCAGAGGAGACCTTAACTTCGCTGTTCTCATTGAAAGTCTGCATTTTTATTTCTCAACATACAGCAATAAAAGTGATTTGTATCATGAAATGTCATCAGTGAGAAGAAATTAATTTTTTTTTCATGGAAAAACTCCAAAGTATGCATGTTGTTTCACTTTGAACATAGGAACCTTTGCAGTAAAGATGAAACAAAATTCAAGTTAGAGCAATATACACTGTACTTTGTGCCTCATTAGCCAATGTGTTATATTAAATAATAGTGTAGATACCATCAATATGATTTACAAGGTGTTATGTTTACATGCATTATTACTTCAGAAAACTGGGTTAGAATCCCAGGTTTGAGTGCACTTATATATATATATATATATATATATATATATATATATATATATATATATATATATATATATATATATATATATATATATATATACTGTATATATATGGTTTTCTTTTGAGCATTGTGATGATGTATTTGTTAAGTTAATTGGTGAGTCATTATGTGTGCATAAATGATTATGAGTGCCTATGTATTGTATGCCCTTATATAAACTGATGTGCTTTCCAGGGCCAGTTTCTGGGTTGTGGCTGAGTATGCCATAGTAACCCCTAGTCAAACAAAACCATAAACCTGGATTATGCAAGTTTAGTATGTGTGTCAGTGTCTATGTTAATTTATCTATAGCACTACCTATGACTGGTTTCTGTGTGGCACTCATTGCCTCTAGGATTAGTTTTATTTCCTTGTCACATTGTCCACAGTTAATGAGAATAGAAAGGAGTATTGGTAGGTATGTTGAATCTGATAAACATATATTGCCTAGCTATGATTTGCTTGCCATAAAGCACAGCTCTCTAACCACATGGTCATAACTATACATTTATAAGGTTACTCACCATTTTCATAACTAAAAATAGTATTAGAAAGTGGGTACAGCTTTTATTCTAGAAGAAAAGGAAATTGGCAAAAATAAATGAGTCAATTATCCTTTAAATTATAATGAATGAGTCATTCAAAATAATTGTTTTCATGAAAAAGTTTTCACTTTTTTACTTGTGTGGAACAAACACATATCCTCCAGCACAGCCTGTTAATACAGTTGCTTCTATAGTATTTGGCATGAGGTTCTTCATACATATTCTGGTTCCATTATACTATTTAAGTAGTTCAAGAACATGCAGTAGCTCTTAAAATCAAGTTATGGGATGGCATATTATGTTGTTTCAAAGAGCTAAGAGTCTTAGCTGGATAAAATCTAGCTTGCTGGGTATCAATAACAGTGTCAACCCCATTGTATGTTATGGCATCTCCGGGCAGCTGACTTTGTATTTGTACTACTAATGCTGACATTTTTAGATGCCAGAACTGTTTCTTCACAGTGTTATTTATGGTTTATTCAGTTGTTGTAAATGTTTAAAAAAAACTCTTTTGTAATTGTTGACATGAATGGATGCCTGTGCAAGAAACAGAAGAAAATTAAACCAGATTAGTTTTAGGATTAATAGGAAATTTGGTCTCCGAGATCAGCCATGTATGTAATATTGAATCACAAAGAATATATTGTTATATGAAAGACTACTGCTTATTTCTTAAAAGTATACCTTCCAGTTTCATGGAATTCTGCTTGCTTACAAACCAAATCAGACGAAATTTTATTTGTCACATTCAATTGTGCACAGAGTGCAAATTGTAGTAAAATGCTTACAGAAGCTCAAGCAAAATCTAAATACTGTATTATAGAAAAAACAAATCCATACACATATACAAATTTCTGGCTTCGACACAGTAATAAGAGAGCTGCTGCTTCCAATAGCAGGCTTGATGGGGGTAGTAAGATGGTCAGCCCTGCACAGATGTGCCACAGTTTTACATTTAAAGGCATTCACATTTAAATAGAGCAGGTCCAACTTGGTTTGTCCAAAAACAGAATGTGCCAGTAGAAGTTTATTTGTGTCAATATTCCCATGCTCAAAGTCACCAACATTCTAGGGTCAGAATGATTAATTCTTTAGAGTGTTGGAAACAAAGTGAATCATTTTTATTGCTGAGGTAATAAACATACATCAAGATGTTACCATTTATCCCCCTACACAGTAATGTGGATTAATTCATTCAGTAGTTCAATGTTTGGATATCACATTTTAACTATAATGTGCTGACGTTTTTACCATTACTCATTCACATAAACCTCTAGTCTCCTTCTTTTCCACTTTATCTGATCGTATAAGATGAAGCCCATCCAGCATTAAAATATTTTCTGGAATAAGAAGTTTATGCCAGTTCTCCACAGTACAAAAATGCCACAGTATCTGTGTGATAAAGCAGATATTGGGGTCTGTGACAAAGTGCAGATTTTTTTTAGTGCGCTCAGGTTTGAGGTATAGGTGTACGTGTTAGTGTAGTCAAGTGGCCCTGTGGTGTTGATGAAGAGATTGGCTGACCATGCAAGCACATGCAGATGCATAGAGCTTAGATGATTTCCTCATTAACGCTCCGGAGGCTTGGGTACATGGGTACTTTAAACAGTCAGACATGAAATCCTCTTGCTGTTTTCTTTCTTTATCTTTGTTCTTCACTGCCACTAGTTCATCCCACATCTTCCACCATTTGTGATGGCAGCTGGCATACTCCTCTTGAACCCAGGACACAGATAGACATAAGCCAAGGATTGCTCAACTTGCCATGACTCAGCATGAGATGTAAAGTTCATCCAGTTTATTTAAAAGAGATCAAACACTCCATGTTTGTGGAGACAAGTCAGTTGTGAATTCTTTCCACCTTGCTTTTATCCTCACACCGGATCTTTGGCCTTTTCATCTTTTGATGAACTGGTCCTCTAATAAGGTGAATGTAATAGAGCTCCTTAGGTGGTGGTGATCCTAGTGCTACCAGATGAGGTGGAGAATACATAATATATGCCAGTTTACGATCCTCAAAGTCTCTTACATTCTCAGACGTTATCAATATAAGGTAGCTATCATATCCTTTCAAGCCTATTTGTTTACCCAGTGACATCTGTCAGGTTCCCAACTTATCAAAAAGGCAGTTGAGACAGGCTGACTCACAGATCTGGGTAAGTAATGGAAGCAGCATATCTTCAATTTAAAAATACATTAAAAAATTAGTAGTAACAAGCCAGATTCCAGTATAAATAAATTAACTAATCGATCATTGTAAAAAAAAAAATGGTTAAAAAAAAAAAAGAAAGCTCTTCTGTTGCAGATGGCTGCCTGGGTGGCACCCAGAAGTAAATTGTGAGACCATCTGTACATGTTTCTGTCTGTCTCTGGAGAGTGATTGTTGGAGTTCCCATGTGTCCTGTGTTACTTGTGATGTCATAAAAATTACATTTTCAAAGTTTAGTCCTGATAGCTCAAATGATGTAGGAATGTGATGGGAACAAACAGGCAAAGATATAACCAAGTTCATATACAGTATATAGATGGAAGCCTATTTATGGTCAGCTGACCAGTTGTCCGCATAAATTGTCAGTTAGTGTGCTAGAGCACTTAGCCGCCTTTTCTATGATGTTAACCAAAGTAAACTTGTTGACATAGAAGAGTCCAGATCCACTGCTGGATAGACAGATAGGAAGAATTGTAAAGTTCATCTACATATTGTTTTTTAGGATTCAGTTAACATGGCCACTATGTTCTTTACTTATCAAAAAACATTTTGAACTAGTCATGCACTATAACATCCTTTATTCTGTCAGGCTCTATCTTCTCCTTAATCTGTCTCCAATTGTAATTGTCTTTTTTTAAAAATTATACTGAAGATGAGGCAACGTCTGAGTAGTCTATGCTCAAACAAACAGAATACAACTGCCTCCCATACATTTAATGATACTTTAGCTACATTCTGACTCAATAAGCAATACAAAAATGTTATCAAAGAATACAATTTCATAGTGTTTGACTTTGTTCCAGACAGCTGTTCTGCATTATGGTGTATTATTATTGTTTTATACTGGCAAAATAAAAATTGGTCATTCTCAAGACTTTGTTCTGTGAACATCCATGAAGAACAGAATGGATGCACACTACATAATTCCTCCAAGACCACCAGTAGGTTTAAATATGCTTTCAAACCCAGACAGCTTGCATTCAACAGCATTGTCAACAAGCAAGAAGTTCAAAAAGTTTTTTTATTTATGGGTAGGTCAGCAGGACACTTTAAGTATTTAGAATTGACGGTCACTAGGGAACCTTTAAAAAACAAAATACACAACATGCCGCTTTCCTGTGGAGTCTTTTAAGAACGTAACATATATTTAGTTTTGTTCCTTATTTTAAATATTCTGTTTCATTTTTCTAATTGTTATGGAGTAGCTGTAGTAAAAGTTGTGGACTAAAAGAATGTGCTTTATGAAAACAGAAGCCATCTGAGAAAACACATCTAGTCTGCATGTGATGCTCTAAGCTGGAAAAATATAAAGCAGTTCAGAGCAAATACAGATATGCTCTTAGCAGATGAAGGCACATTTCTTGATATACTATAAAGAAGATAATATTAGGAAATCTACCCATTCATCTACCTGAATAAAATAAAATACATCTTCTTTCTGGAATTTGCAAATTTTAATTTACTATTACCATCAATTTTATCCATCCATCCATTCATTATCCAACCTGCTATATCCTAACTACAGGGTCACGGGGGTCTACTGGAGCCAATCCCAGCCAACACAGGGCGCAAGGCAGGAAACAAACCCCAGGCAGGGTGCCAGTGCACCACAGGGCACACAAACACACACGCTAGGAACAATTTAGTATCGCCAATGCACCTAACCTGCATGTCTTTGCACTGTGGGAGGAAACTGGAGCACCCGGAGGAAACCCACGCAGACACGGGGAGAACATGCAAACTCTATGCAGGGAGGACCCAAGAAGCGAACCTGGGTCTCCTAACTGTGAGGCAGCAGCACTACCCACTGCGCCACTGTGCTGCCCCCATCAATTTTAATGCTTTGAAATTTTTTTGTCATTGAGTCACACAATATAACAGGTTGCTTATTAGAAAATTCTTTGCTAGCATAAACATTTGTAAAGGCAATACTTTATTAGTATAAATTGCAGGTTGAAGTCTCCTTAGATTTATCTGTATATTCTTGATTTGGGAAATTTATGCTCATTCTTAGTTGCAAATTTGATGAAACTGAAGAAGTGTCACCAAACACAAACTTCAAGGTACCTTTAAAACAATCCAGGGTAGTGTGAATGGTATGCTTTTGGTTGTTGTGCAATTATAATGCACATGTTGACCACAGTTTAAGTAATTCCGAACAGTGAGCAAGTTCTTTTCAAGAATTTACTACAATACAGTATGTCTTTCACATCTCTTGATTTATAATTACTGCAGTCCCTCCAGTAAAAAGCATTAACATAACGTGATATTGCCAATAATAAAGATGATATAAGGGGTGGTGTTACACAGGTTAGGAGTCATGCTGAGATTGTTTAAAGCAGAGCTCTCTGTATTCAGGATAAAGAGTCCAGTGCTTGTTTCTTCAGCCCATGCAATCAATTGATGTATTTTTTTATGAATCTGACATGTCTTATTATAAATTTGTGGTATAGGGTCATTAATCTCACATGCGCTGATTACAGTGAAATTTTTTTTTATATATACTAATCAAGATTCATCATGATGTCATTCTCTGGCGCCATCTTAGTGAATAACTACCATACTTCAAAATTTTTGTCTGCAATCTCTGAAAAATCTCAGAACACATTTTTCACAACTTTGTTATCTGACTGTTAGGGGATTAGCATTATTGTTTTCCTTATGTTGTATGATTGTATCAAAGTGTTATCTGTTGAGCTATACCAAATAAATCTGAATTTTACTGGTGTTATTTCGGCAATAAAATAAAGTACAGTATTTACTTACCTATTCAAAAATTTAAGCACAACCTTAATGCCATTTTAAACATAATTTTAATCTGTTAAACATAAATTAAAAATATGAAGGTGCCAAATCTTCTTTTACTTAATTATAAAGTAACTAGCCTACTTTTTTTTCTGCTTTGCAACCTTCTCTTCCTAGTCAGGCCTCTCTACTTTCCATGACTCACCAGGAAAGTAAAGGTGCTGAATGAAAGAATGGACCTGCATTCAAATTCCACAGAGTCAGTGTACTAAAGGTCTGTGTGTTCAGTCCCTCTGAAAAATCTGATTGGTCAGCTTAACTTTGGTGATGCTACAAAAGAGAAAGTGCAAGTGTGAGACACACAAGGAGGAGTAATGGCATGGGAAACATGTGGAGACACAAAGACGGCAAGTATAAAACCAGACAGGCTGTGAGAAAGGTGCCTTGAAAATAATGACAGAGTCTGAGAAGCAGGCTTTACAGGAATACGCTTGAGAGACGGAGTGCTGGTAAAGAGAGATACAGACACACAGAAATACCGAGGAATGATGCTGAAAGCACATGTAGAGCAAATATTTTAAAATTGTTCTATTACCTGTCCTCAACAGGTAGCATGGCCAATTAAATAATAATCTACAGAGCTTTACTACCCACATTATTTTTGCATTCAGTTAATAGAATAATTTTTTGTCCTCTACAATATACAATATTTAATAGTAAGTTGTAGCGGGACCACATAGGTGTTGCTGTGTATTGTGTTGCACCCAGTTGTGTCTCAGCACCCTGTTTAAACTAATGTGTGTCTGTTTAAATGTTGTTCCCCATAATAAGAAACAGGGAAGAATGTTGCAGGGAGGCAGCATCCCCTGGACACGTCAGAACCGGGATTTTAACAGTTGCATCCGGTTCATCATTTTAAAAGCCATCAGGAGGGAAAGAAAAGAAAAAGGAGAGAGACCTAGGTTTCAAGCACTGACAACCGATCAATATAATTCTGCTATTTTTTCATTGTGCCTGGTTACAATTTGATTGTCACTCCGCTGAAATCACATCAACACCATCATCGCCAAGAAACCCCGGGGTTGAACATTATACTCCACCATCCACCGAGAAAGCACGGTGAGGTCGTTCTGCTTTTCTGGAGATTCAAACACATCTATTTTGATCAGTCATCCGTATTCTGGACAGTGATTTTACCTGGACTCAATTTCACGTTCATTGTCGTTCAGTATTCATACATTACTATTATTTGTGCGTTGTGTTTGTTATACGTTTGCAGGGTCAAGGGAGATTTTGTTATTGTAGTGGTGTTGTTTCACTTAGCTGCTTTGGTGGAGGGATATATATATTTATATAAGTAGATACATTTTACATCGCGGATTTATATTGTATTTTTGTCATTGTATTGTACTGTATTTAATATATTCCACACTTATTTATTTGCCTTCATTTGCTAGACTTTAATCATCGATTGGGGAGGAGGGAAAAATTATTATTTGCTAGAGGTAAAGCTTGGTATTGATAGGTTATTCTCAGTAATTCATCCAGGCCACAGGTCCTGGTAATGTGGCTGGGTAGGAAGTCGGTCGTTACAAAGTAAAAGTAAACATTAAAAGAAATTTTGTACAGAGTTTGTAATAAAAGTCTATGATTTACTTGGTGTTTAAAAATAATGAAAAGTAAAAATACTCAGATACTTTGAAATTTTATGCATACTTAATGATTTTCTTTGTGCTCTTTACTTTCTAAAGCATGTGCATTCTTTCCACAGGTGGTTTTATTCAAATGTCAAAATGACCATTAAGCCAATGTTTAATTGAATAGGCGACTAGGTTTTTAATCCATCCATCCATTATTAAACCTGCTGAAACCAGTTTTAAGGACACGCTGTGGAACCAAATCCAAGTCCACCAACTGGACATTTAAGTGAATTCTTTTATGAATTTAATTTAAAAGATATATATTTGCTTTAGGTAGCTCTCCTACTGTTAAAGCTCAAGCTTAATTTTATTTGAAGTCAAAGATGTAAGGCAATGGGATGATCACTAAGGTCTAACTGAACACAAGAAGACATAGGCTTTGAGACCTCTAAAGGACAATCAATTCAGCAGAAAACCAAACAAAGGACCAAAAGAGTAATTTTGACACATTCACAAAATGCAGATTGTTAAATTTACATCAAATTGTGTTTATGACTTTCCCTCACAATGTCTATTTGAAGCTTGCAATCTATAGTCATAAAGAAAACTGCCATGAAATATGTCTGAAAACCTAACTGTAGTGTACTGACTTCAGGATTAGCTGCATATCGATTTATCAATTGGAAGGTTTACCTTTTTCTTTTTTTTTTGTCATGCCCATAATGTACAGTGATTTTCTTCTTTTGTTTTAAAACCGTCTACCACTTCCTTCGGTGCACAATTTTTTTTTTATAAATAATCAATAGAAGATATCATGATTCTCTTTTTCATTATTCATTTTTTGTATAAATAACAAAAGATAACCTTTTCAAAGATTTTGTTGTCCTGAAGAAAATTTCCTGATTATGATAGTCGGCTGTAACATATTCTGCTTGGCCTGTGCCACTTTTCTATCGTCTTGGTTAAATCTTTCAAGTCCTAGTGTGAATCCAGAAAATGAATCTTTACCAACTTGTTGCACTTCATGGTTTTATTATACCTGAAGCATGTGGTCAATCAGCTGGATTCTCTGTTGTTGACAATACAATTCTCTATAACACCATTGAATGTCTTCCATGCGATTGTGTCTGGCCCCACTAGCAGATATTCAATCGGCTTGTTATGAATGACATCTAATTTGTGAACCAACAAATATTGCCTCCCTTAATACTGGTATCAGTTATTCGTGGAAACATTTGTTTCAGATGTTTCTTCACAACAAGTGGTTTATTTGGCACATTTTCAGCCCTCAAACCAAATGTTCATGTCCATTTTTTAATATAATAAAACCCTTCAGCATGGCTATCTCATTCTCAAATTAAACTTCAGTTCTTGGTACATCTGAGTGGCATTCCTAGTTGCAGTGCCCCTAACTTTTAGAGCACTACAGATGTTCCAGTTATAGTTGCTGTACTGTACAAGCAAAATTGTAATATGAC
The DNA here is from genome assembly GCF_016835505.1 of Polypterus senegalus. NCBI lineage: Eukaryota > Metazoa > Chordata > Cladistia > Polypteriformes > Polypteridae > Polypterus > Polypterus senegalus. The sequence continues at coordinate 89,229,629 of NC_053155.1, read as the reverse complement.
AGGAAATCACAAAAAATAGATGGTTGCAAAGAAATGGTATGTGGTAGGAACATTTAAAGATGGTTTTTGCGATCAGCATGCCAAAATCCATAAAATTCATGGAAAAGTGTTTAGGAAGCAAAATATTTGCTGTCCTGTGTAACCCATAGGTGGCACTTGCAGGTAGGATGACATTTCAACTCTTCGTTGAGTCTAATATTCTGATTATATGACTACACAATTTTGTTGTGGACTGAGAAGAGATTTGAAGACCCATAGTAAACTTTGGTCTTTCTGAGCACCTATTCTTGATGATTTTTCACTGTTAAGTTTAAATGTGTCCTCTTCTTCTTCTAGTTTTAAAACTTCATCAAGGGCATACTCAAGAAGAGAACAAGCATAATTCACATGTTTCACAAACTACTTATGACTTTAATCTCAAAATTTCCACTTTAATCTCGTATTTTGTCATTAAATTAGAATATTGTAAACTTCATCTTAAAATCGATGTTTAATTTACTAGAGTTTCTCAAATCCCATTGTAACTAAAGTAGCACATCAAATACTTTTTATTTTGTGGGTTCCCCATTTCGTGTCGATAATTGTTACGTGCTTCTTAAATGGGCTTTCTTTCATGCCAACAGGAGCACGCAGGTAGTGACCGCCAAACAGAATACATTACATTCATGATATTACAGCTCTCTGAACGTTTTAGAATACTAAAATGTATACTTGATGAAATGCATTAAAACATGTATTTAACATGTGGGGGGCACGGTGGAGCAGAAGTAGTGATAAGGGATAATGTAATAATGTACTGCAGCAATACTGTCTCTGGCAAACGTACCAGCCCCCAATTACTGTCCTTCCATTTCCTTTCTCCATGTAACCAATCACCACACAATAAGTGTCTATAATAAATGTAAAACTAGCTGTAAGTTTAGAACGCAGATTCTTCAAAACTTTTAAGGAATATTGAAATATTCTTCGTTATACACATTTAATTATTCCATTCATCCATCCATCCAGGGTTGCACCAGTCCCAGCAAGTATAGAGTGCAAGGCAGGAACAATCCCTGGATGGGGCACCAGCTCATTTGGTACCGCTATGCCACCGTGCCTCCACATATTTAATTATTAACAGTGAACATTATTTAAATGAAGTAAATAATTTATCTCTAAAATGTAATTTACATACTTTAATGCATTTCAACATAAAAAATTATATTATGTATACATCTTAGTATTCTAACTGCACACGGCTCCAAAATGATAGCTCCTGGAAATCTAAATCAATATACAGTAAAAGTCAGTCATAATCAATCTGTAAATATGTGCTCTCTTCTATTGAATTGAACTGAATTCCTTTGTCATTGTATGGTACAATGAGATTCAATATGCAACTCCTCCATAAATTTATTTTCCTATGTAATAATAAAAAAATAATAATACAATAAAAAACTATGAAAAATATAAAATATGAAAGCAGAAATACAATATACATGTACATATAGTGCAGATAGTGTAAACGGTTCATGAAGTGGCTCAGGCTGTGCAATATTACACTTGTAGTGCAAGTTTATAGTAAAGTAATTGTAATTATAAGTATATTTACAGTGAAGTAAATGTAATTATAAGTACAAACAGTTCTACCCAGAGCACTTGATGGACTGATTGAGTGCATTTATAGCTAATGGAAAGAAACTGTTTCTGAGCCTCGAAGTATGGGCAGGAAAACCTCTGACGCATTTGCTAGATGGGAGAGGTTAAAAAAAAACTGTGGCCGGTGCCACCATTAAGTCAAATTAGGCCATAGATCATAAGGTCAGGAAGAACCCAAACACATGGGATAGCTACTTCCTTTTAAAATCATAAACATCCCCCTTTCAATATTGGATGTGATTATACTTCATATCAAGAATCATCATTTTCAGCATTCAGTATGTGCAGATCTTGCTCATTGCTCATGTTTATTTAGTCAAGAAGATTATACACAGTTATACATAACTGTTCCTATAATGTCTGCTGGCTGATATTCTATCACTCTGTGATTCAGTCCACAGTTTATGCTGTCATCAAGCCAACCCTGGGTTATATTTTAGAGATGGCCATCCCTGACAGAAATTTTGTAGCCCTTTTTTTTTTTTTAACTGATCATGGTAATGTGGTCGAAATTTAACATTTTATTAAAGAAAAAAACATCCTCTAACAGGACAATTCAGTAATTCATTGTATCTTTTAATTACTCCTTGGCAAAATGCCTTGGAAGAAGCATTCTTCAAAAAGCAGTCCATTTACAGCATGGTCTGAATGGTCAGAGAAACAAAAAATAGAGGTCCATTTTATAAACTGCTGAATTTACATACAGTGTCAATTAATGCATACATTTTACTCTGGTTGGTTCATTAGTTTACACCCAAATGATTTATATAAAATAAAAGTCTATTTTATTATATTCTGGGTCTTCTGATACCTTTTGAGATGAGACACCACCCTTGAAGTTACTTTGCATATAACAACTGCCCATTCTCCTTTATAGGACATCTGCTGATTTCTTAGTCATCTCTTAGTCATCCTTCAGTACATTTCGTATCATCTGGTACATTCTTTATTTACTTGACCATCACAGTATTTTTCCTATTACGTCAACCTTTATTCTGGTAGATTCTTTATTTACATGACCATTTCAGTATTTTTTCTAAACCAAATCTTATACTTCAGTGTACATTTTCTTGTTCACTTGACCTTTATTTGGTTTCCCACATTTATGAACCCTTTATGCTATTTCTTTAAGATGAATGCTATGTTACCCTAAAATTATTCTTCCACATTCAAAACTGTAAGGAATAATTTCCCTTTATTACCCTATTTCTAAACTGTATAAAATGTGTGTTTACTGAATATATCCTAGAGGCTAAAATGAAGTAAAAGATTCCTGGCTAGCTGCATTTGGGGAATAACAGAAATCAGTGCAAATCATTAATACCTAAAGATAAATCACATAAATCAATAATACCTAATACAGTCATGTGAATAAGTTTGGGAACCCCTCTCAGCCTGCATAATAATTTACTTTAAACAAAAGAGATAACAGTTGTATGCAATGTTCCCTCTAAGCTGAGCGCCTGAGCGATCGCGCACACAAATTCAGAGCGTCGCTCATACTTCCCGCACGATCGCTCATTCCGACGGCATAGCTCGTACTTATCACGAAAATTGGTGCTCATAAATTTTTGGCTTAAACAAAATGTCGCTCATAAACAATGATTTTTGCTCACTATATGCTACTCCTTAGAGGGAACATTGGTTGTATGTCTTTCATTTCCTAGGAACATCTGAGTACTGGGGTGTTTTCCAAACAAAGATTTTTAGTGAAGCAGTATTTTAGTTGTATAAAATTAAATTAAATGTGAAATACTGGCTGTGCAAAAATGTGGGTACCCTTGTAATTTTGCTGATTTGAATGCATGTAACTGCTTAATACTGATACTGATACTGACTTGCAACACCATATTGGTTGGATTAGCTCATTAAGCCTTGAACTTCATAGACAGGTGTGTCCAATCATAAGAAAAGGTATTTAAGGTGGTCAATTGCAAGTTGTACTTCCCTTTGACTCTCCTCTGAAGAGTGACCGCATGAAATCCTCAAAGCAACTCTCAAAAGATCTGAAAACAAAGATTGTTCAGTCTCATGGTTTAGGGGAAGCTATTTCACAGGTTTAAACTGTCAGTTTCAACTGTAAGGAATGTCATCAGGAAATGGAAGGCCACAGGCACAGTTGCTGTTAAACCCAGGTCTGGCAGGCCAAGAAAAATACAGAGCAGCATATGCGCAGGATTGTGAGAATGGTTACAGACAACCCACAGATCACCTCCAAAGACCTGCAAGAACATCTTTCTGCAGATAGTGTATCTGTACATCGTTCTACAATTCACAATTTGCACAAAGAACATCTGTATGGCAGGGTGATGAGAAAGAAGCACTTTCTGCATTCACGCCACAAACAGAGTCGCTTGTTGTATGCAAATGCTCATTTAGACAAGCCAAATTCATTTTGGAACAAAGTGCTTTGGGCTGATGAGACATAAATTGAGTTATTTGGTCATAACAAAAAGAGCTTTGCATGGCGAAAGAAGAACACCACATTCCAAGAAAAACACCTGCTACCTACTGCCAAATTTGGTGGAGGTTCCATCATGCTGTGGGGCTGTGGGGCTAGTTCAGGGACTGGGGCACTTGTTAAAGTCAAGGGTCGGATGAATTCAACCCAATATCAACAAATTCTTATAATGTTCAAGCATCAGTCACAAAGTTGAAGTTACGCAGGGGTTGAATATTCCAACCAGACAATGACCCAAAACACAGTTCGAAATCTACAAAGCCATTCATGCAGAGGGAGAAGAACAATGTTCTGGAATGATCGTCACAGTCCCCTGACTTGAATATTGTTGAAAATCTATGAGATGATTTGAAGCAGGCTGTCCATGCTCGGCAGCCATCAAATTTAACTGAACTGGAGAGATTTTGTATGGAAGAATGGTCAAAAATACCTCCACCCAGGATCCAGACACTCATCAAAGCTATAGGAGGCGTCTGGAGGCTGTTATATTTGCAAAAGGAGGCTCAACAAAGTATTGGTGTAATATCTCTGTTGGGGTGCCCAAATTTATGCACCTGTCTAATTTTGTTATGATGCATATTGCATATTTTCTGTTAATCCAATAAACATAATTTCACTGCTGAAATACTACTGTTTCCATAAGGCATGTCATATATTGAAAGGAAGTTGCTACTTTGAATGCTCATACAATGATAAACAAAAACAATTAAGAGGGGTTCCCAAACTTTTTCATATAACTGTAAAATCAGTAATAGTGAACACAGAAATTAAACATGTATCAACGTTATTGTTCTGCTAAGTACAGTATACTGGCATCACATGTTTTTCCCCTATCAGATTTGTGTCCCATAACCTCATAACGTCCATGTAGAATGATAAAAACATTGTCAAGAACTGTTTGATTTCCTTCTTATCCAACAAACATTAGCTAGCTTGGTTCACAGAAGTGTACCTAGTCCTATATTTTTCATCAATGTTATTGTTGGTGGTGATACAGACAGCCCAAGTATTTACTTTAAAAACATCCAAAGTCCCTAGTTTATAGTGCCAATGATATGTACAGCAATAACCAGAGATAGAATCCTTATGCAAATAACCATGCTCGCATCCTCATGCTCTCATTCATAAAGTTGCCCCAATTTACATCCTGCTGTGGCCTTAAATTAGATGATCACCTTTGCTGCATAAAAACAGCTATCTTGCTAAAAGTACGTGTTAATCCTCCCTTCAGAAGATGTCAGCTCTACTCTCATTAATGCAGGCCATTGGCCCATGTCAAGGTCACGTTAGAATTGCAAGGGTTGTCTCTCTGGTCTCAGAATTAATCTGAATAAAAGTGTACTCTTTCCGGTGAATTCTCAAGCATATAATATTAGATTAGACACCCTACCTTTTATCATTGCAGAACAGTTTAAATACCTCGGGGTAAACATCACAAGTAAACATAAAGTTCTATATCAACAAAATTTCGTCGTCTGCATGGAAAAAATTAAACAAGACTTGCATAGATGGTCAACCCTTCATCTCACACTAGCTGGAAGAATTAACACTGTTAAGATGAATATTCTTCCTAAGCTCCTTTTTATTTCAAAACATACCAATATACATTAATAAATCGTTCTTTAAGCAATTAGATTCAACAATAACCTCATTTATTTGGAATTCTAAACATCCACGCATCAAAAGAGCGACCCTACAAAGACAAAAGGCAGAAGGCGGCATGGCTCTACCTAACTTCCAGTTTTATTACTGGGCGCAAATATACAGTCGATAAGAACCTGGACACAAATAGAAGAACATACACAGGCATGGACCGCAATAGAAGTAAAATCCTGCAGTACTTCTTTGTATTCCCTGCTCTGCGCTCCAATAAACACACGTTATCGGCAATACACTAATAACCCAATTGTGCTCCACTCACTTAGAATCTGGAACCAATGTAGAAAGCATTTTAAGACGGAGAAGCTTCTTTCTGTGGCACCCCTGCAAAAGAACCACCTCTTTCAACCTTCACAAACATATGCAGTTTTAATATCTGGAAAAATTTGGAATTAACTTGCTTAGAGATCTTTATATAGACAACGTCTTTGCATCCTATGAACAATTACATTCCAAATTTAACATTCCAGTTACAAATTTCTTTCACTATCTTCAAATCAGGAACTTTGTTAAACAGAACCTTCCAGATTTTCCCCATCTTGCACCCTCATCCACGCTGGAAAAAATATTGCTCAATTTTGAGGAATTAGACTCCATCTCTACAATATATAAAATCATTTTACAATCCTTCCTTTCAAAGATCCAAGAGGACACTGGGAAAATGACCTCTCAATTAATATATCAGAAAAGGAGTGGAAAGTAGCAATGCAGAGAATTCACTCAAGCTCCATATGCAAAGCATACAATTATACAACTCAAAATTATATATCGAGCACATCTGTCTCGACTAAAACTCTCCAAAATGTTTCCAGGACATGATCCAACCTGTGAACGTTGCAACCAAGCCCCAGCCTCACTAGGTCACATGTTCTGGGCCTGCACCAAATTAACATTATTCTGGACAAAAATTTTAATTACCTCTCAGACAGCCTTGGACTCACAATCCCTCCTAACCCATTAACAGCTGTGTTTGGGGTTCTTCCAGAGGGTCTTAAAGTGGAGAAGGACAAACAAATTGTGATTGCATTCACTACACTGTTGGCACGCAGACTCATTCTGATAAACTGGAAGAACCCAAACTCTCCTCTTTAAGTCAGTGGGAAACTGATGTGTTATATTATTTAAAATTGGAAAAAATCAAATACTCAGTTAGAGGATCTGTGCAGACTTTTTCAAAACATGGCAGGATCTAATCAGTAATATTTTAAAATAAGTTTATAAAGCACAGAGAATTTATTAATTTAGGTATTTTTACAAGCCTTAAATTTTACACCGTTTGGCTTGCTCTCTCTCTCAAGGGTGGGGATCGATCTGTTCTTAGCATAATTCTTTTTTTTGTAAAAACTTGATTGCTATGTATTGATTGTAATAAAATTAATAAATAAAAATTAAAAAAAAAAAAAAAAAGAATTGCAAGGGTTGTACTCAAGCTCCTTATTGATGTTAAAGTCTTCTGCCACCTGCTGAGATCCTTGGTTTGTATCTGGGCTTTCCAATTTCACAAACACTCCATCTCTGTTTTGCTGACTTCTATATTACTTAGGCCCAAAAAGCCATAATTATTTGTCCTGTATTGCCACCAACTATTTCTGTCAATATAGACCTAATTATCCCAGTTCTTAAAAACACTTAGCACTCTACCAAAAACTTCTTTTCCCTTATACCATGTTCTACAAACTTTAAAGGTTTGTACTATACCCTGCATCTAATGTAGCACATTTAAACCTTAAAACCCAATATAAAATCTGTCCTGATGTTGCATCTAATCCTAATGCAAAATTCCAAATGCATTAATATTCATATTTGTTCCATCTTTCTGTATCAGTTACTACTATTTACACAAATTCACATCCTTCATAAAAAAAACAGTAATTTAAACTTTGTATTCAAATTATATCAATAGATTTAGACATTTTGTCCTGAGTGTCTCTATTCCCAAAACACTTGGCTGTCCCTCAAGTTTACTACCATTCTTCACAGTTAACATATTTCTCTTTATGTTAAACTATATTATTCATTCAATTATTAAAACCAATAATCAAGAAAGTTTAAATTGGACTGACTTTTAACTGTTAATGCTGCAAATGCTAATAATCATGTGTTAAAATTTGATTAACAGTCCAAATTACAAACATTGTTCCTTAAAACATTTTTAAGTATCAATAGACTCAGATGTACTAGAAACATCTATCTAAAAATATTTATTCTTTATTCTAAGTGCTGACCATGTTATGCTAATCACATTTTCTAAACTTGTTCAATTATACTACCAAAATTGCTATACAGGTTAAACAATTTAAATAATAGTTGTGCAGTATTTCCATTAATAAAATAGTTACAATTAGCCAAAGCCCGCTGTAGCTTACGACTGTGTAAGAACAGGAACGGAAAAGGGTGAGGAAAAAATTCAGTATAACAAAGACTTAGGAAACCACCGTCGCAGTATAACGAAAATAGCAAGGAGCAAAACCAATGCCAGTGGTCGAGAGAGTACCTTCCTGTAGCAGGCTACGGAAAACATAGACATATATAGATAGACGCCGCATTCACTGTGTTGCCCAGTCGACATGATAAGTCAGCACATCTGCCCTATTGCAAGTGGTAAAAGTGCCATTTAAACTAATACAGGTAGACATGAAAACCGGGTTTTCTGATGAAAAAACAATAACGTTTTAAACAGTATCGTTTACATACAACAGATTTTGGTGAATCGTTTACATGCAATTATTTATATCCATTTATACACTAATAATGGCAATTATTAAATAACTAGTAAAATACCTGCGCTTCGCAGCGGCGAAGTACTGCCTTAAAAGTTTTATTAAGAAGAAAATTAAACCTTTTTAAACTGAGGGAAAATATACCAATAATTATTTGTTAAGGATCTCTTTGTATACCACATTGTGAGTTCGGCCCTCCGGTTGTAATATGACGAAGCTGTGCGCTGAGCTTACTCTTGAGCATGCAACGTACAGTTGGCCATGTCAACAGTAACAGTTTCAAATCTCACAGCTTGGATTGCTGCTGTCATAATCGGTTTGAGTTTCATGGTTTGTTTCAATTGCAACAGTATTTGTAGGACTTGTGTTGAAGAGACATTCGGCATCTGTCAAGCGTTTTAAGTATACAACCAGTTTCATCGATAACTTCCAGCTTTTGAGAGCTTAAACATTCATAAACATCAAAGTGTCCACTACTGAAATCGTCACCTGTGAATCTAAGATGTTTAAGAGGCATTGGCGGTTGTCCAAAGGTGTAAAATATTTGGCCATTTCGGTACACTTGAAAGCGACAACCGAACAATTCAGCGGCAGCCATCAACTTACATGCAGATGCATAGGTGAAGGGCTTAAGCATTTCACTCTTATAGTTTATAGTTCTCCTGTGTAGTATAATTATCTCCTGTACCGTCATCAGTCCACACCTTGAACCTGTCCCAGTCATTCAATACATAAGACACAATGTTCCTCCAGATATCAAGAGTGAGCCTGATATGGCCGTGCAATATGTAACAAAGAGAATGGAAAAGGTAGGTGCCATCTCCGGGCATAGAAACCACTCGGTAAGTGACAGTTCTTTGATCGATGGTGATCACCTTGATAGACATGCTAATGCAGGTACGATTGGAATGATAAAGGAAATGGATACCTGAACAATGTAAAGTAAGTCTAAAATACCTACACAATAACTATAATCGTAATAAATGAACAATAAAACAGTGAAGAAGCTGTGGATTAAATAAAAAGGCTGTAGTTATCAGCAGGGAGACGTGAATCCCGTGGCGAAGCAAGGAAGGGAATGTGGAGACTGGAGTGATGGACGGCCTTATATAGGCAGGCAGCCAACAACATGGGAGGCGTTGGGATGGGGGACCCAACGTCGCCTCACACTGTGACCGAGCTGCAGGCAATGGACGTATATATGTACGTAAGTAGGATTCAGTTAGCGTTGGGAACCCGCGTGCCAAATTTCTTGAAGATGGGCCCATATGTAACAAAGACTGTTGAAAAGTTCAGTATGGCAGCCAACAGTGGCAACATACCACCAAAATAAGTACCAAATTTCAGCCTTCTACTTACATGGGAAGTTGGAGAATTAGTGACGTTGGAAAGTTCAATATTGCGGTTGACAGTGGCGTCATACCACCGAAATAAGTACGTACATTGGTTTCGGTTAGAGCAGAGAAGCCGCCTACCAAATTTTGTGAAGACGGGGCATGAATAAGAAAGTTCAACATGGCGGATGTTGTTGACCGTTATGACCGTTATGCCTAGAATTTTGAAATGAAACCTGCTTAACTTTTCTAAGTAAGCTGTAAGGAATGAGCCTGCCAAATTTCAGCCTTCTACCTACATGGGAAGTTGGAGAATTAGTGACATTGGAAACTTCAATATGGCGGCCGACAGTGGCATCATACCACTGAAATAAATACGTACATCGGTTTTGGTTAGCGCAGGGAAGACACCTACCAAATTTCGTGAAGATGGGGCCATAAATAAAGTTCAACATGGCGGACGTTGTCGACCGTTATGACCGTTACGTGTAGAATTTTGAAATGAAACCTGCTTTACTTTTGTAAGTAAGCTGTAAGGAATAAGCCTGCCAAATTTCAGCCTTCTGCCTACACGGGAAGTTGGAGAATTAGTGATGAGGGAGTGAGTGAGTCAGTGAGGGCTTTGCCTTTTATTAGTATAGATAATAATAATTATTATCATTATTAAATAATTCCTCCCGTATAAGTAACATTTCTCGGACTGCTTTCTTCCATCTCCAAAACATTTCTAGACTTATGCCCGAGTCACCTCACGTATAGATTACTGTAATGCTATTCTATCTGTCAACCCACAAAAACGTATCCATCGCTTACAATTTATTCAAAATTCTGCTGCCAGAATAATAACCTGCTGTTCTAAATCCACTGAACATACTACACCTATTCTCTCTTAACTTCACTGGCTCCCTGTTAACTACAGAATACAATACTAAATACCGCTCTTAACATTTTAAGCTTTCCACAACCTCACTGATCTCCTACAGACTGACACTCGTCTCGCTCATTCTGATTCTCATCTGCAGCTGTACTTTCTGTACCACACATCAAACTGTGCTATGGGAGCTCAAGCGTCTCTCATAGTGCTTTTCAACTCGGGAATTCTCTTCTCTCTCATATACATCAGCTCGATTCAATAACACATTTTAAAACTACCCTCAAAACTTATATTTTCAAAGTGGCATACCAATTGTGAATTTTGCACTGTTACTGCCAGTTATCTTTGTTTGTTTGCTAATTATGGCTGTTTGATCGAGAGCGACGGTGGACGGGGAAGTAGGATTAGAGATGGCGGGCTGGGCTCTGTCATGTGTTCCCCATGACGCGGGAGGAGGGTTAGAGTTGGTGGCCGTGGCTCTCTGTCTTGCTTGCCCTTAGTTAGAGTTGTCGGGCGGGCTTTGGCAGGCGTGGCTCTCTGTCTTGCGTGCGCTCTCTGTCCTGCTTGCCCTTAGTTAGATTTGGGGGGCAGGGCTCTGTCGAGTGTATCCCATGGTCTTAGAGTTGGCGGGCGGGGCTCTGTCTTGTCTTGTGCCCTCAGTGTCTTGCTTGCGCTCAGTGAATTATATATATAGAATATTCAATAAATACATATTGCTTATGAAAAGGAGTTCATTTGCTTTGCCGTGCTTGCAGATAATTAGCCTTTCCTTTTATACCATCCATAACTCCATGGTTTATATCTTCCTTAAAGACATTGCTGCAGAAAAAGACAGATTAGGTTCCTAGGGCAAGAAGAATTCAAGTACTTGGTCAACAACTTTCATAAAATTGAAAACGAGTGAAAAAATTTTAAGGCATATCAAACATAGAACCCTGCACAGTAAAAATGTGAATCAGATCTTGGGGTCCAATACCCCAAATCAAGGGATATCAATATCCTGGACCTCTTCATCTAATGAATGAGGCTCTGGTATGGATGCCATGCAGACTGCCCTGTACGATTGTAGACCCATGATTATCTTTTGATGTCAATGGTCACCAACACAGTTTACTTGTTAGCAGCGAGAACCCGTGATGCCTTGGACTAAAATTTGAGTACGTTGTCCAGTAGTCAATTGATCAATGGCATGGTCCATGGCTTGATCCCCTCTCTGGTATGGCTTGCTTCTCCTTGGAGTTGGATGATTTGTTTGTCTGCAGACCTATAGAACAGCTCAGTCTCCAGGTTCAAATTCAAGTGCAGTTATAAAAAATGTGCTAGGACAAACAGCTTTTACCTGTAGGTGCAAAGACTTAAAAAATGTGTTCCATATTATTCAGCATTGCAGTACTTCATCTGTAATTTTTAAGTTACTTATGGATCCCAAAAATAGTGTCTCATGAGATATTAGGCTTGTTTCGTTGGGGGTACCCATTATCAAAAATAACGCTAGTGGTAAAACAGTTATTTTATTCAGTCTCTGCTCGTCTGTTAGCCAATTTGTTTTTAATGGTCAAAAATGAATTCTGCAGCTGGTAAGCACAATGCAGAAGTTTCTCCTTTTTGTATCCATTTTGTTCAAAAAACAGATCCCTCCACAAAAAAAATCTCTATAGTTGTATCTAGTTTGGCCATTGTTGTGGGCCCCACTCAAAAGCATATTCATCATAACAAGTAAATCACCACAATATAAAATAAAGTCAGTCTTAATATATATACATACCAAAGGAAAAGCATTCAATTGTCTCAAAATATTCAAACTATTGGTACATAACCTTTGCTGTTATATAAGTAACTTTGCAAACCAAATATCATCTTTCCCCCCTTAGAGGGAATGTGGAGCAGTAGGGTATCTATCGGTCAGCAAGAACCCTGAAACCAATCCCATTAATATTACAAGTTCATAAGACCTGAATGTTATAGTTCTCCTATAGAGAACACAAATATGTCCAGGAGCAGCAAGCCAAACCAAAGAAAAGAGAAAGTACAGTGGTGTGGAGGTTCCCGTAGACAATTTTAAAGTATTTACTTTCTTATACCAGTCTTGAAATGGAGCCTAGACTGACATTCTCAGTCCCCTTTTCATCATGAATGTAATATAATACCAATGTCCTCCAGAGAACATTTCTCAGACAGCATAGCAAGCAGAAGTAAAAGAAGAAATCTACAGTCTGAACTGGTAAATTCCTAATTATTTCTGGAAATGAGATAAAAATAAACTAAAACAGTTAAGCTCCACATTGCCTTTTCCCAATTGCTCTAATTAAAGAATACTGTTCAATTATGTGCAGTCTTGGGATTTACATTATTTAAAAAAAAAATTAGTATTTCACTTCTGATACTGTATAATTATGCACAGTCTTGAGATTTACATTATTTAGAAAAGAAATTTGTATTTAACTTCATCTAAGGCTAACAGTTTTTTTTTCAAAAGTTACATTTATCTTAAAATACATCTATTATTACCTCTCAACTTTTACTCTTAAAGCTAAACAGTTTCTATATTCATATCCCAGCTATTTTTCTTTAACCTAATATTTTACTAATTAAATTGACACATACATTTCTACTTTTTGCTTCATAATTTAACCAGTGTCTGGAATGTTTCATTTGAGCATCAAATTATAGAAAATAAAGCTAAACCCTGTTATCAGCTATAAAGGACATGCAGGTAATGGGTGTAACAGAACAAGATGCAGAGGACAGAAAGATATGGAAGAAGATGATCCGCTGTGGTGACCCCTAACGGGAGCAGCCAAAAGAAGAAGAAGAAGTCATTCAAACATTAACATTCTAATTCACATTTAAGATATTCAAATTACTTGTGAACAAGGAGTGATGGGAAAATAAATCAACATCTCACACTGTATCAAATGCCTTATAATTTAAAATCTTGTTTTTATTAAAAAATGCTCTTATGGTCATTTAAAAAAAATGCTCTCATGGTAGTTTACCATTACATACAGTACTTTAAAGAAAATATTTTGATATATAAAAATTAGCTATGCTTAATAATATTGATTTGTTTTACCCATAACCTCTTATTAAGGTTATAGTCCATGCCTTCTTTTTTTGTTCATGTCATCCCGAGATGCTTATTGCAGCTTCTCCAGAGTGATGATCTGCAGAAAAAGCACAGTCTACCCCTTTGTACAGCATGCCTTAATATAGAACACTACCTGGACTGGAAGCCACTGCTCATCACCAGCTTTTTACTATCCTAGAGAATACTTTTACTAAAAGAACTTTCTTCCATTTGAGTATGGCCAGTACTCAAAGGAAAAGAGGCACACACATTTATACTTAATCTGGAAACATTTCATTGGACCTAATGAAATTCATTTTTTAAGTTTGAATTTTAAACATATTTATGTACACTATACCACTGTCCATTTCCTCATTTTATACTTGAAAAAAATAGTCTCCTTTATATTTTATAATTATCAAAGAACATTTTTCCCTAAGACTTGATCAGGGTCTGAAGGAAAGATGTTTTCTACGTATAAACATTTTTATAAGCAAAGATGTTTTCATTTTAACAAATATTACACATTTCCAAAACTCACATTTTAGCCCAAATTAACTCAGAGTTCTGGAACTTTATCAGATATTTATAAAATTGTGTGCACAATATATTTTACTTTAAACATTCAGTTTAATACAAGTACAAAGATGTCCCATTTACACATTTCTTAGGGTACAGAACAACATTTTCAGACACACAAAACAGTTTTTTCAAACTTTTTGCACACATTTCTTTAAATTCACTGCACATCAAGACATCTTATTTACTTACACACACTATGCCTGGCACGAAACAAAACAAAAATATATACTTATTTATTTTTACAGAACATACAAACTCTACATAAACCTTCCATATTCCTTGTTCTTACTAGTTAACATTTTCCATATACTTCGTAGCATAAATTGATTACTCTTCAATTATTATACAATTACATTATTCTACCTTTAGCCCTATCTTCCTGTGGGACTCTACCTCCCACTGGTTACAACCTTATTACCTCAGGGAGGACTTTAACCTTCTTTCTTTTTTACTTAGTTGGGGAACGCTGTCCCCTTTGTTATGTGCCTGGGACTCGAACCCAGGACTTCTATGTGCCTGGGACTTGAACCCAGGACTTCTCTATCCATTTAACAGCATTACTGTCTACTGAGAACTTTTGCCAAACCCAGTGAGAAATCTGGGCAACTCCCCCAGACAATAGTGGGTCACCTCCTCCGGACGGCAACCCAAAATAATCCACCACGTGACGAGGAGTGATATCGGCATGATTCTTTACTCATCGGCAATCTCTGATGCGTCCCGGTGAGTCCCTGGGATGACATATGCTCTCTCTAGGGGGGCAAAAGGCACTCATTGAATTCTTTTTACTTTCTCTTAACACAACATCACTAAAAACCAACCCTAACTCTAAACGCAAAACACTCCTGTTCTAACGGCATTGGCGTCTAACCAAGCACCTTATCCCCAAAAGAACGAATGAACATGCCTCCTCTCATTCCGTTTCGGGTCCGATGATCGCATCCTCCGGAGGGGAGTCCTGCGCAGATGGGAACAAGCCTGTTCCAGTTTTGCATCATCTGCTTCACATCTTTTGAGATTCTGCTGGGAGTTCCCTCAAGGGTATGGATTGCCCCATGTTGGGCACCAAAAACTGTGGTTGAAATTTAACATCTTATTAAAGAAAGAAACGTCCTCTAACAGGACAATTCAGTAATCAGGCAGGAGAAAAGCTGTTCATTGTATCTTTTAATTACTCCTCGATAAAATGCCTTGGAGGGAGCATTCTTCAAAAGCAGTCTGTTACAGCACGGTCTGAATGATCAGAATGGTCAGAGAAACAAAGAATAGAGGTTCATTTTATAATGGTCAGAGAAACAAAGAATAGAGGTTCATTTTATACATTTTACTCTGGTTGGTTCATTAATTTACACCCAAAATAATTTATATAAAAGAAAAGTCTATTATATTGTATTCTGGTTCTTCGTATACTTTTTGAGATGAGACACCACCCTTGAAATTTCTGTGCATATAACAACTGTCACAGCATCAACCTTTCTTCTGGTACATTCCTTATTTACTTGACCATCTCAGTATCTTATATTTCAGTGTAAATTTTGTTGTTCACTTGACCTTTATTTGGTTTCCCACATTTATTAACCCTTTATGCTATTTCTTTAAGATGAATGCTATGTTGCCCTAAAATTATTCTTCCACAGTACACATTAACCAGAAATGCATATTTTTCTCCTGCATTAGAAATTAATTCATAGCACAATATTTGATGTTGTGATTTCAATTGTCTAAGTTAACTTGGTAATAACAAGCAGGAAACAAACTATAAACCACTTGTTATTCACATTTACTAATACACAGGAGCTAGCTTTTACAAAGTCAGCACTGCAGAATAGTCCTTTCAGATTCTGACTCAAAGATCACTATTGTTATAGCACATTTGTTAGAAACTTCTATCTTAAGGAACTTTACAAAACACACAGAAATACAATTTAAAACAACCAGATGACTTGATAAACCTTGGGTACATAAACACAGGACATAATACATAAACGCAGCATGAGTACAAATATTCATCCATTCATCTATTTTATGGAATTTAGGATTTAAGCTTTTGTTTAATGTAAAGCTTCTGAATCTAGAAAGTCATTCTTTTACACATTCACAAGTTGTACTATCATTCATTTTTTCATATTTAGTTCATTCATTTTTTCTGGCCCAAGAGAAATAGTCAGAGTGCAAGTCCATTCATGGCACACTTAAACAAACTAATTTGCAAGTCTTTGGGATGTAGACAAAAAGCAGGGAAAACCCCAAGGCAGACACAAGGGGAACTTGTATACTCTGTCAAGGCAGTGACTTGGTCAGAATTTAAACTCGCTGTTTTGGGACTGTGAGGCAGCAACACTATGTGATGAGACGGTTTGGTTTTGTCTGAGCAATACAATTGAGATAGAGCTGAAGGTACTAAGATCAAGCCTTGCAGGTCCTGGCTGTCCAAGATATTGGATTCTCTCAAAAGACATTTGCATTCATTTTTTTGATGTTTTTAAATTCAAGGTCAGCAATTCTTTTGCCCTGATTTTTGAGTACAATTTAGGATTTGGACCTGGATACATGCTCCTTTTTATTTTTGGCTATCAGACTTACTTGCACCACTTCCTGACAACAGTTTTTGAGACAATTCCTGAGCACTACTTGCTTAACTTTCTTTCTTTCTGGTTCTGACCAAGCCACTGTGAGTACACTACATGATTCTCTTTTTTCTGTTCAACCTTTCATTCACTGACTTTAATCAGCACAAAAGGCACAACTGGTACTTTAAAATATACAGTAAATGCTTGAACAAACTGTTTTGATATCAGCCACATGAAATGAGGATATTTTAGATACTATTCTTCTTCTTTCGGCTGCTCCCATTAGGGGTCGCCACAGCAGATCATCTTCTTCCATATCTTTCTGTCCTTTGCATCTTGCTCTGTTAGACCTATCACCTGCATCTCCTCTCTCACCACATCCATAAACCTTCGCTTAGGCCTTCATCTTTTTCCTGGCAGCTCTACCCTTAGCATCCTTCTCCCAATATACCCAGCATCTCTCCTCTGCACATGTCCAAACCAATGCAATCTCGCCTCTCTGACTTTGTCTCCCAACCATCCAACTTGAGCTGACCCTCTAATGTACTCATTTCTAATCCTATCCATCCTTGTCACACCCAATGCAAATCTTAGCATCTTTAACTCTGCTACTTTCTGGTCAGTGCCACCATCTCCAAACCATATAACATAGCTGGTCTCACTACCATCCTGTAGACCTTCCCTTTCACTCTTGCTGATACCCGTCTGTCACAAATTACTCCTGACACTCTTCTTGACCCATTCCACCCTGCCTGCACTCTCTTTTTCACCTCTCTTCCACAATCCTCTGTACTGTTGATCCCAAGTATTTAAACTCATCCACCTTCGCCAGCTCTACTCCCTGCATCTTCACCATTCCACTGACCTCCCTCTCATTTACACACATGTATTCTGTCTTGTTCCTACTGACCTTCATTCCTCCCCTCTCTAGAGCATATCTCCACCTTTCCAGGGTCTCCTCAACCTGCTCCCTACTATTGCTACAGATCACAATGTCATCAGCAAGCATCATAGTCCACTGGTGGCAGTCGTTGTTAACCCGGGGCTTGACTGATCTGGTATGGAAATTTGTATTGTTGTCCACATATTGATCTGGCAAAATTTTACACTGACGTAACCCTCCCCATTTATCCAGGCTTGGGACCGGCACGAAGAAACACACTGGTTTGTGCATCCCTTTAGATACTATTATGAAAAAAAATATTTAAAGAACTATTTATAAATTCACATTATTTTAAAAATGGCCTTTTGCAGATTTTTAAAAGAAGGCATTTTCATTTCAACCAGGTAGTGGTGAGTAGAAATACAGAAAGCCACAAAAAAGTAGAGACTCACAGTTCACTTAGACTGCAAAAGGTCACAAGAAAGAAGCAGCATCAAAAAGACACATAAGGTCAAAAACCTTTATATCTTATGGTTGTGGCCCTCACTGTCTCCAATACAGGACAATGCATTGCTGATATGTATGATAAACATATTCGGGAAACACTATTTTAGGATGGACCCTTTCAATATGCTGTGGGATTTGTCATAAGCAGGACTATGACAAGATTTTTCTCCTGATTTCAGTTCACTCAGGACTGCTGCCACCTTGTGCAGTCTGAACAGAATGAGCATGTGGACATTACTGTATTACATTTCATAGTACAAAAAAAAGAGAGTCGTCCTTAAAAGGACAAATAAAAATTGATAAGAAGATAAGGGAAGAAAGACAAAATCAATCAAAAAGAAAAGACTTAAAAAGAAAGCCAGCCCGAGTAAATTTTCAAAATGCTAAAGTAAAAAATACAAAAAAGGCTCAAAACTTCAAATAATGCATGAACAAGCTGGGTTCCCAATATAGCATGCATGTTACACACCACACACATTTGCCACCTGGCCTGAAATTCCAATTCTACAATAATTAAAATGGCATTGGTGGAGAATGCAAGAAAATCCTAATCCAAAAAAAAATATAATAATCAGGACAAGCATTTGTTGAGTATCTTGGACATCACTCTATATTACATAACAAATTTCAGTTTAATGACTTAAAAATTAGACTTGTAGGTAATAAAACTAGAACACAGTTGCACACCTCTGCAAATGACCAAAGTAGTTGCATTAAGATGAATCCGTGGGATTAGTATCTTGTAGAATAAATAAATGGCATCATATACCTGCCACAATTAAACATCCCCAAACTTTTCGTCAGAAGGTTCAGATTACCTCACTTTGTTTTTTATTTACAGCAAGAATTTATAATAGACTATTATTTGTTCAGTTGCATTTTCTGCTTATCCAGTAGCATAGATCATTCTAAATAAACACTATAAACCTTGATGCAGAAGAACTGGTATCCTAAAATGGACACATACACCAGTGGAATGAACAATTTTAGCAAGTGATATGGTGTTAACTTGTTACACAGATAATTATAAAAGAGAAATGAATTTAACACATCATTCATCAAGCTGTACTCAGAATCTTTTTTTATTTGAACACAAATATAGCATTTTCTACTTTCATTAAAATGACAATGAACATGTACTGAATTTGTCTGCATGGAGATGGAACAGAATGACATATTGCACTTTAAGTGATAATGCTTTGCTGATTATCTAGCATAGTCTATTTTACGCAGTCTAATTCATTTTTTAAACATCACGCTTCCCCTTTCTCATTCATTAAATAAAACAATAGCAAATGCTCTGAGGATTTCATGGATGCATGACTTTCTGTTCATTATGGCACTGTTTTTAGAAAAAGGACAAGCAGTTCAGAAGCTGGCATAAAAGATTACCGTATGTTCTAATGACATTAGGCTTGTGAATTTTTAACAGTTACTAGAAAACACCCTAAGCTATATATTTTAATACTTCAGTCTTACTTTCTCTATATTCATTAATTGTTCACATTCCCACTGTCTATAAATAAATAAAATCTTATGTGCATATGTACTGTAATGAGGAGTCTGTGTAGGCCCAACTAACCCCTTAATAAAAAAGTGAATTTCAGTATTATTAAAAGTGGATGTTTGTCCACTAAAAATGCGTACTTGACGGATGATTAAAGGGTGACTACAACAAATCAAATGAGACATATATATAAAGTGAAACCCTACTTTGCAAAGTCGGCTTCATTAAACAGGTTCTGCTCCCTAACTAACGTCTACTCGTCTATTGCCCAAAATCCTATATCTTAAGTACAAAGTCTTTTTGACTCACCATCAAAATGTCCTTTCATTAAAAAACCCGCCATACTACTCTTCTGCCAAATGACACATTTTACCAACTCTCTTCACAAATTCTCCTAAGGGGCCACCAATAAGAATTGGCTGTTAAACCTCAACCTGGACTTACTTTTGGGAATCAAAAACTTCATCTCAATGTGCTCTTTCCTGAGTTCACTAAAATGTCTTTACAATCCTTAGAACCAATAATTACGTAAGGAGTTTTCACCCTTAATAGCGCCTGGTTTTCATACAATATGGAAAGATCCCATATATTCTAAGATGGAACCTATTGCTTCTATCTGACTCTTTGAAGGAATCCTCCTGGTGTTTTACCTGTCACCCATGAACTCCCTCTTACGTCATTGCCCAGCATGTAATTGCACACAGGGCTTACAGCCCTCTGGTAGACATTGATCCATACTAGCAGTTAAAGGGGCTTTCTAGTTAGTAATATGGACTTCTTGTACAGTTGTGTGTCAACACAGTATCTCTTCTGAGTCAGGCATCCTCTTCCCACCTGAGCAACCTATTATAATAAACACATCAAAAAGTATAATTATAATTAAAAAATCCTGGGATGAGATGAGACTTTTTAGCCTGGGACAAGACGTGACTTTTTCAGAAAGATACTTCCACATCCCGTGAAACAAGACTTTGTGCCAAGAGATTTAACCATGTCTGGAGCTGGAAATAAAAGACAAAGAGTAGATGATAAAGTAGAATGACGTAAAGAATTCAGAAACATTGGCGCGATACACATGCAGAGCAGGTTAGAGATAATGAAAGGACTAAAATTCAAAAGTCTCAAAAAAATGACAGTGAAGATTGCATTAGCACAAACAAATGGAAATTATTATGGGAACAGCGAAAAAAGATCGAATATATTGTTCAGATTTAAACTTTAAGTCAGAGACTTATAGATCATCTAATTCATTTGCCATCAGGGAAAAATAGTGTTTCTTCCCAATGATATCCACCAGAATTAAAAGATTTGTTGTTTGGGACAGTGAAATCCACATATGCGAGCGGCAAAGATGCGAAGTGGCTGGTGCGTAGCACAGGCTGGGGGGGTTGGCGAGCGAAGCGAGCCAGGGCAAAGCCCCCTAGTAAATTAATGAAAAACAGCAAGAGATTGTTTGATTACTTAAAATATTTACTGACAGAACAAATGTCAATAACTGAGCTTATATCGAGAATTTAAAGTTCCACCCAGCGTGCAATACTCTTGAGACACAAGGTAACCTCAAAATAGTAGTACGTATGCAGTGGATTTGGAGTTCTTGAACATTCATCAAATGAATGCATATAGCTTTACCTTCTTCAGATATTAAATAAAATCCCATGTCAGGTAACAAAATACTTAACAGCTAAATGTTCATAATGTACAACTATGGCAGAAAAGCATCCTCCAGCTTTTAATGGCCTGTAGACGCAGTGGCGCTAGTGGACAGCAGTGTTAAATATATCTAATTGTTAATATTATATCAACAAAATATAGGGCAGTTTTTAAAATTGTGCCAAAATGAATTATAAGTAAGAATTATATACAATGCTGGGGATTTTAATGGGCAACATTATCACTGATCCTCTGTATCATCAATTGCCTTTTAATGTACTCATCAACATGCAACTACTGTATAATTGAATGCAAGTTTTTAGAAACCTAAGCCAAGGAAAGTGGAGCTTTATGGATGCTTAGATGAAATGTCAATTTTAGATAATGGCGAGAAGTAGCTTTCTTACATTTACATTTTTTATCCTTTACGATGAGCATGTGTCTGATTTAATATTCATGCAGTAGAAACTCAGTGATTAAGTATTTGATTGACACATTCATTTACTTATTTGCTTTCAAGAACAAGCAAGTTGGGAAAATCTTTATATGCTATTTAAACCTGTGGTTTTTTTTTTTTAAATATACCTCATGGTGCACCTTATAAAATAAAATTGTTTATTTGAAGTTCTTTTTCTGGAAATATGTAGATTATTAAATGTGGGTGAAGAGGAAAAAGCATTTCAATCTTTATTTTATTTGGCAACATTAAGATTGGGCAGTATAAAGTCAAAATTTTGCTTTGAAAATATTTATACTGTAATGCACCAATAAGAAATGAAAGCAGACTGTGCTGTAAAGCCACGAACAGGAGCAAATTATAAAGAGCAAACCCTCTTTGTATGGATGTGGCTACCCTTTAAGACAATCAGTTGTCTTAAGACAGTTAGTTCTTAGCACTAAATTCAGACCTCCTGGGTTTCTCAAGACCTCCTGTCATCACTGTTTGAGTAGATGAACACTTCACTTCAAGTAGACAGAAATCCCTATGTACCTGGTGGTACTTGCTTGAATTTTCCAATTGTGCTGTGCAATGTTACCTTCATTGCGCACTGCTCTTGCAAGACTAGTTTGTTGAATAATTTCAAACTTAAGTCTGTTACTCATTCCCATACAAAGTCTATCCACCGTCAGCCTATGCCCAAGGTGTAGGTCTAGTTTTTATGAATTTATACAGTATCTCTTTAGATATGAAATCAGGACCTAGCTATGAAATCAGGGTATAGCTTAAACATTTAGCCTCTTTATGTTGTGTTTTGTATGATTATCACTATTAGTGAGTGATAAGAAGAGAATTAAAGGAAATTCTCTAAAACAGTATTCAGATAGGACAGATTAGTAACACTAAGTTCAACATCACCAAAGTATACCACTGAAATGAATCCTGTTACAGCACAATAAAGGTGATGATCAATGGCATAAGAGAACAGGATGTTGAAATTTATATCAGAACTTGCTATGCCACCTGTCAAAGACGTAGTAAGATAATTAAAAAATATTTTCTATCTCTTGCCCCACGTGTACCTGCAGTGCCTTTCTGTTGTAACTGTGTGCTTCTGAACCTCTCTTTACTGGTGCTGCAACTCTTTGACATTATTTTCAAGGCACCTTTTTCTCCTCTAGTCTTGTTTTATATTTTCTGTCTTTGAAGGTAACTCTCTGTTTGTCCTATCTAGGGATGGGACATTTGATACTCATCTGTGGATACCATGTTGAGCTTTCAAAGCACAGACATTCTGAAATGCTGATTCGAGGCACATTTCAAATGAGCTTGTCATGTGATTTTGATGCATGGTAGCACCATTTCATCACTCACGTGCCCATAGCCAAAAGTCAGTTTGGTCAGCTGCTTGCTTGCTAATCTTCATTGACTCAAAAGTAAAAAGAGTGGCCCTGCCCAGTCTGAGTGGAGCATTGACATGAGATTGTGTTCTGTGAGTCCCGTAGCTAGGATTTGAGCTTGAAACGCTGTCTAAGCAAAGATAAAATTATTAAAAAACTAGGGGGCTTTGCCCCCTGCTCGCTTTGCTTGTCAGTCCTCTGGCCAGCGCTATGCACTAGCTTCTTTGTGATTCTGCCGCACTCATATGGGGATGTGGATGTACAATTTAGTGTACAAAAGTGTTACATTTGCATCCACATGACGTATAACTGCCTGTGGTTGAATTTCATTTCTTTTCTCTCTATTAAATAAAATGACTTTTTCAAATGTTTGGCTCTAAAATTTGTTAATTGGCTTTGCAATAGCTATTCTAATGGTAAACTGTTAACGTTTTAATACGAATGGCATATCAAGATTTCCTTTGATGTCTAATGTTATCTATGGAAGATGTACTACATTACCTTTCTTGGATACATCCTTTTTTCTATAGTAATTTGTGCAGTGGAAGACTGGATGTTGATAACGGTTGTAGCTATTCTTCATGATATTGTAAGTTGTTTTCATCTTCCGCACGATCACCACCAACTGTTTCAGGATAGTCTATTGATACGCATTTAACCATTTTGCAGTGTTACCGATCGACATTTTTGGCATAAATTCATTTGTCTTCCTCGTTTCTAGGTGCTAGGATTGCCTGTGTACTCATTTTTTTTGCTGATGAAATTCTTCAATAAGATTTGGACATAATACATCTTCTTTAATTGGGAACTTAAAGTTAGGAAAACGTTAAAATTTATAACAGCTGAGAACGCAGGAAGTGTGTCTGACAAAAACATTCACAAGTCTGAGAGGTGAGAGTTCCGTGTTCTTGTTCGAAAATGGTTGCTAGGAGGGTGTGTCGTTTTAAAAATATCATGGCAATATTCTCATCTCACGGGACTTGAAAAAATCTTTTTCAAAAAGTCTTGTATCCTAAAATGTCTCGTCATGTCAAAAGATTTTTTTATATAAAAGAGAGATAAGTTAAGTGATATTATTTATAAGTTAAAGAGTCATGACCACATAGAATCATCATCAAATCGATGAGCATATTTTTGCATAAGGTAGCATGGATATTGTAACAATCCAGCTTTAATTCTGCCCTATCTCAATCATGTCATAGAAGTTGAGAATCTCTTCACATTAGAGTTTACATAGCCTACATGATCATCATGATAGGATATGCGCATGACATTCCTTAGTAAATGTTATTAGTATTCATGTAATATTCAGATCTGTGTGTGATATGTAAGGCCAATTTTCAAATGCAATGTGAATAAAGTATATTCTGCATAAATAATTACAATTGTCTTTCAAACAAAACCAATGCTTGGGTTTGCTTCCCAGGTCCTCCCTGCGTGAAGTTTGCATGTTCTCCCCGTGTCTACGTGGGTTTCCTCCGTTGCTCCAGTTTCTTTCCACAGTCCAAAGACATGCAGATTAGGTGGCGATCCTAAATTGTCCCTAGTGTGTGCTTGGTGTGTGTGTGTGTATGTGTGTCCTGCGGTGGGCTGACACTCTGCCTGGGATTTGTTCCTGCCTTGCACCCTGTGCTGGCTGGGATTGGCTCAAGCAGATCCCCATGACCCTGTGTTAGGATATAGGGGGTTGGACAATGACATTTTTTGCAATTTGTGGGAACCTGGGAACTTCCATATTAGTGAGACAAAAAAGTTTGAAGATATTTCAAGTATTCATACAGAGGTGGACATGAAGATCACCTAGGTAACTGGCAAGAAAGAGCAGCTAGATAAGCACATCTGGACCTAAACTTTCAGAAAAACATCAGGAACATCACTTCCTTGTGAATGCATCTTGTCAAAGGCTAGGAAAGAATCAGTAAATAAGATGTCATCCTAACTCCAGCACAGCAGAATAAATCCTTTATGCAAAGAGAGTTAATCAAAGACAGGTGTTTTCCTTTTTGCATTCTTAACCATCTTCCAGTCAGGCAAGTACAGCCACAGCCAGTCACTGACACATTTAAGTGCCTTTTTCCAATCATCTTCCCCAAGGTAGTCATCTGCTGTCGCTTTTTTCTGATTGTCAATGCTGTAAAATTCATTCAATGCTTTATTGGCCTTTCTGCCATACATATAAAAAAGACATATTTTCTTTGCAAACGTGTTAATTATTAAAGATAACAATAAAGTGACAAAAATTGGAAAAAATGCAAGATGGGTCTATTTATTAAAATAACCCTAGGCATCATTGTGAGGAGGTACCCTGTCTCACATTACTTGGGCCTGTCAGCCTACTGTGACCAAATGTAATGGAGAATACTGGCAATGTACACCTTTGTAAGTGTTATAAAACAACTGTACGTTGAAACAATCCATTGCCAATGCATGTCTACAAAACAATGATTTTTATTGATTAATAAAAAAACAACACTATAACTACTATACACTTATTCTCACTAAATGTTTCATATTTATGTAAGCAATGAACAATGCCTAATATCTACAAAAATCGTGTAGATTAGATTAAATTAAAACAGGTTTCAAAATATATCAAAAAACAAACTGAGAAACATTTGCCTTTAGGAAGTATCAAAAAACTTATGAGATTTTATTTAGGACAGAATGCATTTGTAACAGTTGACACTCTCAATGTCACAAAAAATACATTTATAATACTGTGGCAAGCATGGGCTACCCAATTCCTCACTCGGGATGCAAGATGGCAACACCCCTGGGTTGCAACAGTGCCTCGGACTCCCGCAGGGCTTCATGGGAGTTGGAGTTGCTCTGTTGGGATCCGCAGGTGCCGCCAGGGCGTGGTGCAGCAGGAGCTGGCAAACTCTTATGGGCAGTGTATTCACCATACCTGGAAGTGCAGCCGGAAATGGGCAATCAAGCACCTAAAGCACTTCCGGTTGCCTTATAAAAGGAGCCAGCGGCCACCACTTGAGGAGCCAGAGTCGGGAGGAGGGAGACAAAGTTGCCAGGGAGGAGTGGATGATTCTTTTAAAGGAGATTTGTGTTTGTGCTTGTGGGGACTGTGTTGTGTCTGTGGGTACGGGGAAGACGTAGTCCACAGACAAAGAAAATAAATAATTATTTGTTTTTTTACTTGTGCCTCTGGTGTCAGTCTGTTTCGGGTTGGTGCTCATATAGCACCTTATCACAATACACATTGTGTAGTTATACCACACTGCCAACAAGAACACCTGATAAAGGGATCATTTTCCTTCAGAACATCCAATGTGGTTTACCTAATTATGTGCATTAAATATCCCAAAACTGCACTTTGTGCGAGAGAAACTGGATAAACACTCCGCCAAAGAATGAATTTACAGACATTTCACATTAAGCATGGCAACAGGGATGTTCCTGTAGAAAATCATTTAATTTCAGCAGTAATGGGCTCTTTGAGGAGGATTTTAAAATCACAGTGTTTATGGGAAACTTCAAGGCACAACAAGAGAGAAAGCAATGGGAAGTTAAATTGATGCTAAAATATAAACACATTATTTAAATAGAGACAAGAGTTTCATGACCAGATATGAGGACTGTTTACACCACTCAGAGTGACCCAGACAGTTTAACTACAGGTCGACATTGTATGGAAAACTCACCAAAATCTTCAAATGACCTTGTTGGACAGTTATCAAAAGATCTTGACTATACATTGTTCTCGTCTACGTATAAAATTCAAGCCCTCCTCCAGTCCTCTTGGGTGTCCCGACTGGGTAGCAGCCCCAGCCACTTGCCACAATGTGTAAAATCAAATGTCAATTTAGAAAAAGTGGAAACTAGTTTTACTATTCCTTTTGGAAGCTGAGTGTGTTAACTAAAGGAAAATACAGTAAAAATGTTCCTAAACCTGGCTTGTAAAGAGTGTTTGTTTTTCATTATCCTCACCATTGGTAAGACTGAAGTTACAAGAGTACAATAATGTCAGCTGCTTGAAAAGAAAATAAATAGTAACAGTTAACCAGCGCCGCATTATCTATTGATATCATTCAGGGAAAAGATTAGTAAGCGATATACAGTATGTTGACCTGAATATGCTTTTAGGTGTTAACAGCACTTCTATCTCCCCCCGTGGAACTTGCACTTTATCCATTTTTAATGTGCAGCTTGTACATTAGCTAAGAAGATTCACTTGTTTCCTGCTTTCTGCCATCATTTTGTCACTTTTGTCCTGTCCATTATTTACTTTACTGTGATTAAACTCCTTAGCATTACATTTTTTCTCAAAAAAAAACATGTAAAAAGCATTGCATTTTTTGGCTTGAAAAATGATATTTTTATTATATGTTAACTTTCTACTGCCTGAAGACAGATTCACTTCGTCATCACTGCTGATGAACAGCATTTCTTATAAGACGCCAGCATGAAGCTAGGGCTTGACGCTTGGCACTAATGCTTTTGGCACTTTTACAGCCCAAGCAATTCTCGGTGTTACACAAGGCGTGTCTACAGTACAGTATATTGTTGCCCAAGTGACATTTTGGATATTCTAATGCTGAGGAGGTTAATTAAATGCATTTATGACAAATAAGATAGCATTGCATATTTCTGAGTTTTGCTGTAACAGAAATCAAGCCTCATGTATAACGTTGTTGGTGGTTATTTTCATCCAAGGTCTATATGACGGCAGCAGAAGACACGTTTTTGCATGATCTCCCAATTGTTGTTCAGCTCCACTTGCCTGAATTTCAGAAAAAAACACAATTGCTAGTTTAGGAACTACTTATAACAGTAGAAGTCTCAATGTGTGAGTTTACATGTGCTTTTTAATAACCCAGTTATGCACAGAAACCCAGTTTCAAAAATTCAATATATGCCTTTATTCCGGTTAGAGACTCTGATATTGGTCTCTGAGAAATCAGGGTGACACACTTAGATTTCTCACTGAATAACCTGGTTATGTGGCCGTGTAAATCCTTAACTGGGTTACACTTAAGAATTTCGTAGTCTGTTAGCCGATGCATGTGTTAACTTGCCATATGCATTCAGCAGCCATGGGTAGAAAATGGTTGATGTGTCCTCTAAGATAAATTTCTTCAGGCCATTGCTCAGGCACTCACATTATTCCTTTTCCTGGCTAAAATAACCTGTCTCAATATTTAAAATTTTTTTTACATTTATGTTGAAGAGTTGGATGTACAGTGTAAGCTCAGCAGCACAATTTTGGCAGTGGTATTGGGGGTAACACATTAAAAGTAACATTCATTAAGTAGTCTGTACTTTTTAAAGTACAATGCTTATTTTATTGAAGTAAAAATACCTGCATTATTATACTCCCAGCAGCACTTGGGTGAAAGGCAAGAAGTAAATGTACCAGTATGCTGCACCTTTGCAGAGCACAGCCAAGCAGAAGAGTGTCAGTCAGTCAGTCATTTTCCAGCCCGCTATATCCCAACACAGGGTCACGGGGGTCTGCTGGAGCCAATCCCAGGCAGCACAGGGTGCAAAGCAGGAACAAATCCTAGGCAAGGCACCATCCCACCGCAGGGTACACACAGACACACCCACCCACACACCACGCACACAGTAGGGATAATTTAGGATGTCATGTGCAATCAGTTAAAAGAAACATGTTATTAAAGTGTTATTTCAGTCTTCATACAGCCATTTGTTACAGATATGTTGAAATAGTGTAATTGGGAGATACAGTGCTTACCACAAATCAATGGTAGCTCAAGTCGGGAAGTAAAAAAAGGGGTGAATGTGATTTACTTCACAGCACATGAAGGACTAAACATATTTATAAATAACAAAATAATGATTACGTTTGTCTATATTTCTGGTCAGTTTCATGAAGGTTCATATTTGGGCTTAGAATTTAATAACAAGTACTGCCCAGTCAAAGTGCAGATTTTCATACAAAACAAGAAAAAGTAACACAAAAGGAATGTATTGCTTGTAACACATTAAATTCTATAATAAATAACTATACAACATTTTTCATTTTTTTGTAAGTAATGAGTAATGTATCTAAGTTATTTTTAAAAGTAGACTTCCCCACACTGCTCAGAAGACATAGGCTCCATGCTTGTTTTTGCAATCTTGGAAGCCAATGAGGACTTTTAACTATTTTTTTCTACAGTTTATTGACATTGGAGCATTTTTCCAAGAGAGAATTCCCATAAGTGGGTTTGACCATGTTTTTAAGAAACTAGGTTTCTGCCTTAACTTTGTTACTCACCTTTGTGTGTGCATGTAAACACACTCAATGTTATTAATGACATAGCGAGTTGGAATTCAGGTGACACAGTCACAGAGTAGTTAACCCTGCTGCTTCACAGCTCCTGAGTCCCGAGTACATCCTGAAGTGAGACGGCATGCTAGATTGCTTGTTCACCCGGTTTATCCATGGGTTGCCCTACTAAGGCAAGTATGCTGGCTGATTGGGAGATTCTAAATTGGCACTATGTGAGGGTATTTGTGATGTGCTAGCACCCTGTTCAAGTTTGCTGTTTACCTTGCACAGTTCTACAGGACTAGGTAGCTCTTCACAAGCATGAACTGAATAAGTACTTTTGAAAATGGATGAGCTGACAGTTAGTAACTCATGTATTAGCAGTTTTGAGGAGAGTACTCACTTTGACTACTGTACCAGACAGATTGTTTTTAGCTGTATTAGAACATCATATACTGTTTTAAGATTACTTGCTTGGGGTATAAAGTTGGAATGGACTTAGAGAACTATAAATAAAAAATACTATAGTTTGAAACAAATACATGAATGAATGGTGATAGTGAAACCAGCTTTTCCTAATGGCATCACATCAGTGACTATTTCCTAGTCTATATCCAGAGTTGTCAGAAATGGCTTCAGAATCACATGACCTTATAATGGTATAAGAAGGTTTGTTAAATCCATCGATGAACCAACATCTGGGATTTGTGATAGGGAAATGACAAATGTCGAGAAGACATCTTGTAGAAGACAAAATAAAAAAAAACAAACAAAACATAATGCCTTACATTGACTGTAACTCCATACTCTAATTCTATGGAAAAATAGGCCACTTATTTAAACAGGATGTCACAAACTAGTGTGCTTGAATTGACTTGACAACTTGGATTGTATACTTCTAAAAAAAAAAACAAAAAAAAACTAAATGTAGGTTGAGGTTAATTTTGCTGGAAGGAATAGAGATAACTGCATGGAAAACAAACAGGTTTTCATTGTACTATTGATTACAGTCATCTGCAGTAGGGATGTATGCGTCAAGGTGTGAAAATTTCAGCTCTCAGTTTTTCCATATGTGTTGTAATAGAAAGAAAAAATCGACAGCCAATCAAATAAAGTTTTGGGGAATCACCCCGTATAATGTCCAACGGACAGGTCAAAATAAAGCTGAAACATAAGGGTTCAACCAAGCATTTGACAAAATCATATTGCAAATAGGGGGGTATTTATAGAGATAAACAAAATGGCTGCAGGAAATTAAATGGGGGAAGTGATGCCTTGGCTCCGACTTGTTTGAGATGTCATGAAGGAAGGACGGAAAGACAATTCGGCCATTTTGGCTCTGCGATATGGTGGTTTATTTTTCTTCTTTGCTTCCACGGAAAAAGAGAGAGAAAGGTTAGTACCCTTTTGTAGCCTTTCAACTGTCTGCTCACCGTGGGTTTTGTCAACTGTCTCCTAATTGCGCATGCGTGACATGAACCCCTTCTTAGCTCAGACCCACCAGGTTGGGCGATCTGCACCGAGGTTGTAAACGCAAGAGAGAGCATCAGTGTTGGCCTGCAAGGCACCCCGATGGTAAACAACGGTGAACCTATAAGGTTGGAGGTCTAAAACCCATCTGGTTACACGGGGGTTACATTCCCTATGCAGAGCCATCTATTGTAAAGCAGCATGGTCTGTAACTAGGGTAAACTCCCATCCTAACAGGTAGTACCTCAAATGGTTCACTGCCCATTTAATCGCCAAGGCCTCGCGTTCCACCGCCGCATACTTCCACTCGCGGTCTTACAGTTTCCGGCTCAGATACATCACGGGGTGTTCAGCACCGTCAATGCATTGGCTCAACACGGCTCTAAGTCCGGTGTCTGATGCATCAGTCTGGAGAATAAAAGGAACAGAAAAATAAGGCGTTCTTAGAACCAGTGCTGCTGTCAGGACCGTTTTCAAATCACTAAATGCAGTCTCAGTAGCATCGTCCCTAACCACTTTCACGGGTGCCATTTTCTTCGTCAGATTTGTGAAGAGCATAGCCATCTCTGAGAATCTCGGGACAAACCGATGGTAGTAACCCGCTAATCCCAAAAATGCCTGTACCTGCTTCTTGGTAATCAGACGGGGTCAATTGGGAATGGCTTTGGCTTTCGAACACTGTGGCTTCACGGCACTCCCGCTCAACTAGGTAGCCCAAATATTTGGCTTCTTTCAACCTGAAATAAATTTTTTTTGCATTGATACAAAGTCCGGTCTGCGCTAGTGTCGAGAACACCGCTTTCACCCGCAGTATATGTTCCTCCCAGGTGTCAGAAAAGATGATGACATCATCCAGGTAGGCGGCACTATAGGTAACAGAGTGTCCATCAGATGTTGGAAAGTCGCTGGTGCCCCGTGCAAGTCAAATGGGAGTACCTTATACTGCCACTGCCAGTGTCCGCCAGGTGTGCTAAAGGCGTTTTTTTCTCTTGTGGAGGCCGCTAAGGGATTTTGCCAGTACCCCTTCATCATGTCAAGAGTAGTTATATATTGAGTGTTACCGATCCTCTCCAACAAATCATCCACTCGAGGCATCGTGTAGGCATCAAATTTGGAGACCTGATTGAGGTGCCGGAAGTCATTAAAAAACCTCCAGGATCCATCAGGTTTTGAAATCAGAATAATAGGACTGGACCATGGGCTATGGCTTGGTTCAATCACTCCTATTTCCAGCATTCGTCTGATTTCCAGCTCCACTTCCGCCTGTTTCACCTCAGGAAGCTTATAGGGTCTCTCTGGTACAACCACGTCTAGGTCTGTAATGATGTCATGTTCAACACACCTCCTAGTAGATGTGAATGAGCTAATTTGCACACTTGCCTCTGGAAAGTACGCAAAATCAGCAGTAATTTTCTCAGTTCTCCCTCGTGCTCTGCCACTCGGTACAAGAGTTCATTTTCTATGACAAAGTAAGTCAATCGTGGATTGGGATTGGTGGATGTGTGTCCGTTAACAGAGACCACTGCATTTCTAGCATTTTTGAGTGAATCATCATTCCATTACTCCTTCTTAAACGAGGATGGTGTGTTTCATAACTGAGAAGCCATTTCCTCTATGAGATCAGTATCAACCTCAGTGGACAGGGCTTCTGGAGGTTGAGGCTGCCCTTCTGCTTCGTCACACTGGGTCGACACATGACACGTAGGTATTGCTGAGTATGGTGTGGAGACAGCATTATCCTTGTCCATCATCAAATCCACCTTAGACACAGGCGTTGTGTTTTTACCGCTTATACTATCAGACCAGTCCCACACCAATATTACGGGATAAGGTGGATTAGGTAATATAGCAACGACCAGGAGGGTCATAGAACCATCTGCAGTAACTACACATGTGCCGGATTTATAGAAATGGGTATACCCGTATATGCATCTCAGACTGGTCTTAAGTTGTAGCCATTGTCATGGTAGGAGAAAGGAGCGAGCAACAATGGAGATGTTACTCCCCGAGTCAAACATCGCGGTGATCCTGTGACAATTCACCAAAACAACACCTATATGAGGAAGAGACAAAGAGTTCATTAGGGCACAGTACCTTTCTCCCTTGCTGTGTGAACCATCCATTGGCTTGGCCAGGCAGGCTGGGAATATATGTCCTATCCCCCTGCACTTGAAACAGCTGGGAGGGGGCTGTAGGTCTTCTCCCTTCTCTTAGTCGGAGCATCTATGGTTTGTCGGATGGGCTCAGGGGCTGCAGCACATACCTGTCTAGGTTGGCATGAAGACCCATCCAACCCTCCTGACTTCAATCAGGGTGTCCATGGTATTGTAATTCTGCCGGCAAATCTCCTGGGCGAGATTATCTGGGAGGGCAGCTACGAAGGTCTCACAGGCCAGCTGCTCGACCACTTGCTAGGCGGAATTGACATCTGGCCGTAGTCAATGCCCCAGGTTACTCCAGACCTTGAAGGCCTGTGCTCTGATAGCCCTTTCGGGGTCAAACTGCCACTCACGCCAGTCCCTCGCCTTCTGAGCCACCGATATGTCGTAGCGCTTGAACACCTCTAACTTGAGGGTGGTGTACTCGGTGGCCTGCTCCTCAGTCAGGTTGTAATAGGCCCTTTGCACCTCCCCTTTCAAATACGGCGCTAGTGTGTACGGCCACGCATTGCGCCGGATCATGTGCTCAAAAATCAGTAAGTATGACTCTACATCGTCCCCCTCTGTGAGATAAGTTAATTGAGGGGGCAGAGACCGGGCAGTCTCTGACCTTACCGCAGCCACTGCGCGAGCCTCTGCTTCCGCCAGCTGGGTCCTAGTTTCTCCCAGCTGTAACCTGACCGTCCAAAGTTCCACCATGGTTGTGCCCAGGATGGTGTTGATGTCTTGCTATTCTGACATGGTACTGAAACAATAATCCTGCAGACTACGCCAACTGTAATAGGAAGACAATTTGACAGCCAGTCAAATAAAGTTTTTGGGAACCGCCCCGTATAATGTTCAACGGACAGGTCAAAATAAATCTGAAACATAATGGTTCAACCATGCATTTGACAAAATCATATTGCAAATAGGGGGGTATTTATACAGAAAAACAAAATGGCTACAGGAAATTAAATGAGGGAAGTGATGTCTTGGCTCCAACTTGTTCGTGACGTCATGAAGGAAGGACGGAAAGACAATTCGGCCATTTTGGCTTACCGATACGACAGTTTATTTGTCTTCTTTACTTCTACAGAAAAAGATAGAGAAAGGTTAGTACCCTTTTGTAGCCCTCTGTCTTTCAACCGTCTACTCGCTGTGGGTTTTGTCGACTGTCTTCTAATCACGCGTGTGTGACAATGTTTATTCCATTACAAAGTGATGTGAAATGGGAGCCTGTTACATCAGCATCTGGATCATGGTAGGAACCAACAATAGGAGATTGAGAGAAGATAGTCTTGCATGTGGCAACAGTACACAGCATATATTTTCAGTCACTGGTTAACTTAAGTACAGCTCAAGCAAATAAGAGTACCATAAACACAGGGAGAACCAGCAATCTTCCATACAAAGAGTAACCAGGCTCACTTACTAACTGACATTCATGGAAATATGAGGCAGCACTATTTGTTGCACTAGTCTGCTACCCTGTTGTGAACTTTGAAATATAATTTTCTTTAATAACTACTTTTGTAAGAGTTAATGCATGTCATAATACAGCATTATCAAGCCTACATAATCCATTTCAGCAGGACAGATGTCCACAATTTATCATGGCAACACTGGACACGAGAAGAATGAACCCTGGACTGAACACCAGCCCACTGTTGGAACCAGTTCTCCAAACTAGAATTCCCAGTTGATCTTCACTGGGGATATACAAGAAAAACAGACTGAAAAATGCCAGCAGAAAAAATGGGATAATGTGTAAACGTGACATGACAAGTCAATGACCAGGCGTGAGATTCAAAGCCAGGTTGTTCAATACTGAATCCACGAGACAGCTGCCCTAACCACTCCATTGCTATGCTGAAAGTGGTAGATGTACAAATTTCAAATTCCGTCGTCCATTATTTGCATACTTAGTTGCCACAGAAGGCTTATGAGTAGTAGCGATATGAAAGATTCTTCTCCAAACAGAAGCACAGTACTAAATATTAGAAACTACAGTACAACAGAGCTTCACTGTCATTTCTTGAAACAGTTATAATAAATACTGTACAGGATAGTGGCACTAACACCAGTTTGGGTGAACAAAACAAACATTTTTTATTTTGTATTTTTGACCTGCTCTTTTTGTGTATAATGCGGTTATGTCAATGAAATGCATTGCTGATGAAACATTTATAAGCTCACAGAATTGGGGTCTTGGCTGGTTTAGTAGAGACACATAGCAGCAGCAGGTCAGTGTGATGGGTGGAAGTCTTGTGGATGGATGCTGTGAGCCACTTGTAAGACCAAGCTCCCTTGCGTTGCTCTATGTAATTTTAGGATGCACCATAGCTGGTGTAATCATTGGAGTGGATGGACTGGCATCTGAATGGGGATCAAGGCTAATTCCCTGCCCAACTGGGAATATGTAACGGAAGAATGTGGATGGCCATGCATCTTGGCCAGATTGGTTGCTGGTATGCTTCCCGATCTGGAGGCCATAATTAAAGGGCAGAGAAAAGCTGCTTCACGGGGCCATGAATTCTACCTGGACACAGGGTGGCAGCATCCCTCTAGTAGAACTCCCATTAGTAACCCCACAGGGCATATTGGGAGCTGTTGTCCTGGGAGGCAGCCCTGTTTGGGTACTTGGGTACTACTACGGGAGCAGCAGGGGAATACTGTCCCTACTTTCAGAAGCTTCCACCTGGCCTAGAAGTGCTCTTGATATGCAATGCTTTGACCCTGGAATTTCTCCCGGGTCCGGCATTGAAGACGCCACCTTATCTGCACCTGGGAGTCAGAGTCGGGGCGCAGGGGGTAAAACTCGACTGGAGGAGCAGAAGGAGTTATAATGGATTGGAAACTGAAGGAGGTATTGTGAATACAAAAACATTTATTTGCAACTGGGGTTGTCTTTGTGGGGCTTAGTTCTTGGTGATGTCCCCTGGATGGATGGATGGATGGATAGATAGATAGATAGATAGATAGATAGATAGATAGATAGATAGATAGATAGATAGATAGATAGATAGGATACTTTATTAATCCCAAGGGGAAATTCACATACTCCAGCAGCAGCATACTGATAAAGAACAATATTAAATTAAAGAGTGATAAAAATGTAGGTATAACAGACAATAACTTTGTATAATGTTCACGTTTACCCTCCTGGGTGGAATTGAAGAGTCGCATAGTGTGGGGGAGGAACGATCTTCTCAGTCTGTCAGTGGAGCAGGACAGTGACAGCAGTCTGTGGCTGAAGCTACTCCTGTCTGGAGATAGAGACACTGTTCAGTGGATGCAGTGGATTCTCCATGATTGACAGGAGCCAGCTCAGTGCCCGTCGCTCTGCCACGGATGTCAAACTGTCCAGCTCCGTGCCTACAATAGAGCCTGCCTTCCTCACCAGTTTGTCCATGCGTGAATATCACAGATAAATAAAAAATTTTAATGGACTGTCAATGTGCAATTATTTATAATAAAAAAAAAATATGTAGTTACACATTTCAGAAATATCTGTAGAACATAAAAGGGTTAACAGATTTTTTTATTCTTTTTGTACATCTGAATTGACATCATCTCCTCATGCACATACAGTATTCTTTTCTGCTTCCAAGACTACAAGCTGTCAGATGAGTGGACTTTTCCTAACAAAGTCAGATTTAGTAACATTAGTAAAGCAGGCCTTTAGAAATTGGAATTAAAATTGGCCTGTCTGCATGTTTTTTTCATTAAGATGTCTGGCATTGGCATGAGATAGTATTATTGGATCCCCTTGAGATGGCAGTGACTGAAGCAAAGCAAAAAAAGTCCTTTGTAATCCAATAATGTCACATTACACTACAGCAAGAGGTTATTTACTGCACTAGTAAATCAGGTGTTAATTTTTTCAGGCCGTTGTATATGTGGGACACTCGAGCCGAGTCCCTTATTTGGCACATCCAACAAATGGAAAACAACAGCTGCACACATATCTGTACCCCTGGCCCAATGCCCCTATGCATACCATAAGGCCTTTAAGGTTAGAAGGTGCACTTTGGGCATGGCTATGGCCTTGGATCTTCAAGTGAACCTTTTATCGTATTCAGTTATTCAGCACTGTCCAAGAGGACTGCTTGGTTAGGCATTTTCAGTCAAGGAACAAGTGAGAGTTTAATGGCTGTTTCTAATTGCTAATTTCTAATTCTAATCTAATCTGCGGGTCAAGAAAGAAAGCAGCAACATGGAAACATTTCGAGACTGCTGAACTAGCAAGTTAAAGGTTGCACATACTGTATTTATTGAAATGGTTATGATAAAAAAAGGAAAAAAATGACTTGCAATATAGGTTGACTATTAATTTGTCACGTAAATTCAATTTTTGTTTTAATGTATAGTATATGTATGTGTTTCAACAAATCAGGCCATCAGCTTTACAGCCTCAAGAGTGAGTTCACATTATGGCCCAGACCCTGCCTGTGTGGATTTAGTGTTTCCGTGTTTGTGTGGGTCTTTCCTCCAGGGATTTGCAGGTGCCATAGACATGCATGGTAGTTTTGTCACCTGGAATGGGGGCATGTGAATGTGTGCCTTTGTGATGGATTGATGCTATCTCTATAATTGGATCCCTCTTTACCCCAATAGCTTTGCAATAGACACTAGCTCTTCTCCACCTTGAAATAGATGGTTTAGAAAAACGAATGGATGGATGATTGTAAAAGGATACATTTAGACAACTGTATTAGCCTAAACAGCTACAGAGGAAGGAATAAATATATAGCAACAACTGATGGTACACAGTGTAAAGAAGAGAACAATGGGCACCTGAGCCTCTGAGTTTCTCAATTATTTCTGTTTCTTTTGTCTTATATTTCATAATATTCAGGTTTACTTTCTGAGGAGCATTTGCACCATGCTGGTTAGTCACAGCTTGTGTAGTATTAGTCTGTATGAAGCAGGGTGTCAATTTGAGGCTTAACAAAAGTGCCAGTATTAGCAGATTAAAAATAAAGTTTATTTTGCACAAAGACATATCCGTCTATTCATTTTCTTAACCCACTGAGGCCATCAAAGAATCATGGGAATGTGGAACCTCTCTGTGAGCACTAGATGCAAGGTGGAATGCAGCTGTCAGTTAGACACCAATGAATAGATGAATAAATGAGTTTTATACAAAGCTGGTTTCATATTTAAATGCTGTAATATTTATTATGTTCAGTTGCTTATGTTATAGGTGGACAATTTGAAGATTATATTTCTACCAAGGGCAATACAATGATGCAGTGATCAGCACTGCTGCTTCATGAATACCAAATTATAGACATTGTCCACATGGAGATTCAGTTTCATCCTTGTGCCTGTATGGGTTTTACTCCAAGTTCTGTGCTCTGGTTTTCCAAAATATGGGCTGTTTTATCATGAACGTGTCCACGAAAGGCACTTTATCCTCATAAGATTCTTTTTCAATGATGGATAAGGTAATCCTGGAAATGCCTAAATAATGTTTCTGAATTAACCCATCTTGTTTTACATGTACACGCTACAACACTTACATGTTGAGTCATTAACAAGGGTTGGCTGCACTTTTGAGATCTGTTCTCAGTTTTTCACCCTTGGGAGGATTTAACAGTGAACCTCTGAGTACCATAACAGTGGCAGGCTGAACACTGCTGGGATTTTGTTGACAGTTTTTCACTACTGCAATGGCCGAACTTCTGAATACCCTGACAATGG
The DNA here is from genome assembly GCF_016835505.1 of Polypterus senegalus. NCBI lineage: Eukaryota > Metazoa > Chordata > Cladistia > Polypteriformes > Polypteridae > Polypterus > Polypterus senegalus. Next base: position 89,190,783 of record NC_053155.1, on the reverse strand, counting down.
CTGGAACCAGACTTACACTCAATTTCTTCACTGCCCTATTCCTAACAGGAACTGACCACCCTGAATGGATTTTACACTAAATACTCTAACAAAAGCCAGTAGCATTCTCCCGCCAAGGTCACAGACCACCATTTGCTCTCAGTTTGCTACCTCTGAAAGGATTTAACCTGAAATATTACTGAACCTTTATACTGTTATGACCTGTGTTAGGGTCCTACAGTACCTGGATAAGTGTCTCAATCCCTCTTCCTCCAGACTCTCCGACCCTCCAGTGGTTGCTAATGCCAGCAAACAACAAGGTGCTTTCAATGAGATACAACCCAAATTTTATTTCAGTTTAAACTTTTGTTTATTTGCAGAGAGACCAGCTATATACTAGAAAGTCATAATACTGGAAGTCATAATAAAATAAAGAATAGCTTCAAATCAATGTCCATCAGTAAATCAAAAAAGATGTCTGTGTAAATTGAGCCTTTTCTTATTAATCCGGCTAAGTTGTTCTTGTAATGTGCATGCCATTTCACAGCCTTTTTCTCCTCTTAACAATTGGCCCCATTGCTGCTTATTTTCATTTGGTAGGTGGCACTGTTATTTTTGTGCCTTGACTGCATGATGTTTCATAGCATCTTCAAAACTGTCTCACTCACATTATCTCTTAAACCCTCTCTCTTATTCATAACAAACAATTGCCAGTAGGTCCATAAGTTTTTAGTGAAACTATTTTTAGTTAAATATGACAATAAGTCATAAACACATATTTCACATCTTACCAGCATACACATTCTGTTTAGATTATCTGATTTTAAATCATACACATGCTATTAGTTATAACAATATATTAGTATTTACTTTTACATTTGCATGTCTCCCAGTATTTTTACATTTATTTGCATGCTTCTCAGTATCCTGTCTCTTGAAAAACATTCATTAAGGGCACCTGTCTGCTAAACTCCTGTTTAAATACACACAATCAAAAATAATGTTAGCATTCACTGTTTATTCTCATAAAAGTTGTACCAGATCTAAAAATGCTTCAATAATCTTAAGTAAGAATACTTAACAAACTGTAAAATTTTTTCACCCCAATACTTGTGCATTAAGTAAATTGGTGATTATAAAAAGGCCTATTTAAGTTTAGTGCTGTCTATGGTGTGGACAGGTGGAAGGACACTTGTAGGCTGCAAGGAAGTGTTGGGATACCAGCTGGGTTGCCACATTTAATCCTAACTTAAACATTATTCAAAAAACAGGCATTTGATGGCATAAAAGGTAACAAAAGCAACAAAAACAAAAGGCATTCTTCTCAGCTCTCGTAGTCCAACAGCTCAGTAGAGTGAGTCTTTCCCGGGTGCTCTGTTCTGGCTGCAGTTTGAATCCACATTGAGACAATTCACTGTAGGAAATCTGGTCTTTTATAGTGATCCAATGGTAAAGGCAGAGTCTGTTGCCCCCATGAGATGATACCGTAAGTGACAGCGTCCTCTCTCATCGCGGGTTGGTATTGCTTACCTTAGGTAAGCCCAGAAAGTAATATTTTGACATGCATGCATGACAATGGGTGGATTGGCACCCTTTTTAAGGTTGGTCCCTGTCCTGCTCCCAATGCTGTCAATACAGTCCTCTGTCCATTGTGATCTTTAAGTAGGATTGAGAATATTATATTCAAATGGTAATATGCTGCTTGCAAGATTAATAAACCAAGAAAAAAGCAAAAAGGTTTATTGTATGAAAACATATTTGTTTTCTGACATGTCGTCTTTTTTATTTCTTCTGGTATTATTATAAGCTTCAAGCTTTGCACAAAGCTACTAATTTCTACCTCAGATTAAAGGATTTGCACATATTGTGCAGGAAAATCATCCATCTACTGAGTTTTAGGTTGAAATTAATGTTATTTGTGGGTGCTCTTCTCCAAGCATGCCTTTGTTTGCACAGTCACTGATTATGTGCCTCTGTGTTGTGCCCTTCACTGTTATAACATGATTTTCTAAATTTCCTTGACATTTACTTATCTGGAGGAACACACAGACGTATCGGTAGGACTACAGGCAGTGTGGGTTTGGAATGGAGCTTTAAATTACAAAGGTGGCAGATTCAGTCCTGCATTCTGACTGCTTGTCCCTGAGCTAAGAGACCTAAATATCAGTAATAGAAGTACAGAAATATCTGTGGTGGCACAAAATGAGCAAAGTGGTATAAGGTGAAAAGATGATCAGTTCAATTTAAGGTTTTAGATAGATTCATTAATTTTTTTCCCTTGATATAGTAATCTTCAGGCTGTTAAACTGCAGTTCAGTAGATTTCCATGTAGTGTCTCCAAGTAATCCTTTGCTAATCAGCACAAGCACATGACACATACTACCAATTATGTGGCTAATTACAATGCATTTGTAAAATAGTACGGACAATCAGAGAAGGGCTAATTAGTTTTACCCATGCATCACTTGATAAACTGAGCAGTAGAGGCATTCCTTTTGAAAAAAAAACATCATCCAAATTGATGTTCTAAGTGCCAGCAACCTGTCCATTCACTGTCCACTTAATTTCACAAGTATTTACTCTAGTCTTTCAACCTGTAAAAAAATATCTGTTGCCATTGCCACAGCTAAAAGTTCACAAAATTTATTTTTTGAGTCATTTCCATACGCATACTGTCTAGACTTCTGGAAATATTCTTTTATGAGAAAATAAGTTCAGTCCATCCATCCATTCATTAAGAATCAAGCCCACTTAAAGCACCATGAAATCTAAATGCATTTAAACTGGATTTTAAAATTCTACTCTCAGACATGAAATCTGTTGTAACTGAACCTGTCATATGCATTCATTCAGAGTAGCTGTTTTCAAATTCAGAGCATTGAACAAATAATACATACACATGGGCCTTGGTGAGATTATACATTTGCATTGTAAACATACATTTGAGGAATTGTCTCAGAGAATGGGCAGCATGGTTGCACAGGAATTGTAACTGCTGCCTCACAGCACTAAAAAGCTGTGTTTGCATTCCAGTCAGGTCAATGTCAGTACTGTTTACATTTTGTCCTTCTGTGCATCTGGGTTTCCTCTGGCAGATGTATGAGTTCAGATAATTCTGTACTTAAAATTTACTCAATGTGAGTGTATTTTACATGATTATATTCTGTACATGTGCCCTCCCTTGGACATGCCCTGTTCAGAGTTGTTTCCTATTTTATACCCAATACTGCCAAAATGGATAGTAGCACCAACCTCAGTTTTGAGAACAAATATACGTTTGAGAATACATCCAGCAGTGTGATGAGCTATCCTCTATTGGCTCAATCCAACACACTGTAGTTTCCAGAATCCATAAGCAATGTAATAAATAAAAACAAGTAAGAAAATGCGCATGTATTTTAACATTCAAATGTTTTCATAGACTTGGTTAAATGGTTTGAAAGTTGGAGAATTTTTACATGTTCTAGACACTTCATCAATGATTTTTTTAGTAAAACTGAGTGATATTAAAAAAAAGATAATAGAATGTAAGTACATGTACAGTACATAAAAATGTTCTTAAATCTGGAACCCATGGCCGTCTCCAAGTGTTTGGGTTACCACCCTACAGATGCATTGCTATGCCTTTACTGCAGTTGTTTTCAGGTGCTGCTTGTTCATTGGACTTTCTGCCTTCAGCAAGTGAAATTCATGTCCAATTAGGCTGAGGTCAGTTGATTGATTTGGTCATTGAAGAATATTCCACTTATTTGCCTTGAAAAGCACTTGGTTTGCTGTCACAGTATGCTTTGGCTCATTGTCCATCTGTACTGTGAAGTGTCATCCTGTCAGTTGTGTGGCATTTGTCTAAAACTGAGCAGAGAGTATAGCCCTGTACACTTCATAAATCATCCTGCAACCTTTGTCAGTCATGCATGCCCATACTGTAACACTGCCTCCATGATGTTTCACAGATTATGTGTTATAATACAGATCATGAGCTATTTCTTCTCTTCTCCATATTCTTGTGGTGCTTCTGCTATCTTTTGGATGGGTTTGTTTTATTTTCTTTGCCTAATGATGGCCTGTTTTTACTTGCATGGACAGCATTTTGGACCTCATATTTAGAGATCATAGCAACAACTTCCAAATGCAAATTCCACACTCCACTGGCTATGAAACAGCTTGTCAGTCAATTGTTCAAATACTTTTGAATCCCTGTAAATGGGGCTGTAAGTTGGAACAAAAATGGTGGTCATTCCTAAATGGTTCATATGATATTTTTGTTAAACTCTTTAAATTAATTCTGAAAGCCTACACTTCAACCATGTAATTCTTCATTTCAAATCCATTGTGGTAGCATATAGAGCCAGAATTGCGAACATGGTTTCACTGTCCAAATACTTATGGGCCTAACTGTATTTGGCTCAGATGTCTTAAATGATAAATTATCTGTATAACCTGCACAGTAATAAAGGTTATTGAACTAAGGAGAAATAAAAGAAGGTTTTTAAAAATACAAAAAGATGACAGTACATAGAGATAGTTTCTGCCTTAACATATTGTTGCAGGGATAGGTGTCCCCCTGGACTCTGTGGCCCTGTAAAGGAACACAGTCAGTGAGTCTGTCATTTTCTAACCCACTTAGTCTTGAACTGGATCACAGGGGTCTGCTGGAGCTTATCCTAGCTTGCACAGGGTGGAAGGCAGAAATAAACCTGAACAGGGTGCCAGTCCATCGCATTATAAAGGAAAATATTTGTTCAGAAAGTTAAGCGATGGATTTTGTGGATGAAGGTTTCAGACCAGACAGCAGGTGCGGTTATAAAGCAGCTTTATTTTTCAGAGTCACGGTGAGAAGAGTTTCAGAAAAGCAGACAATCAAATATACATGACAGCATCAGGGCTCTTCTGAACCCCGTCTGTTGGGTGGGGTCCAGTTTTATACCCCTAGAATGCGTGATTTAATATCATTATAAAATGTAACAGTCAACACATTTATTATACACAAATCTTGAGCCCCTTTAACGTCCCTTGTAAAACTTGATTTCTTGGCTCCTTTTGTTATGGCGTTCAGATGTAAGCTAAGGGAAAACGTGATAAGGCAGACTCATGTGTGGAATGCTCAGACCTTGAGTCCTTTGCACAAACATTTTTCTGTTTGCTAAAACAAAGCATGCTGTTACTTGGTTTCGTAAAGCTTACTTCTCAGACATGAATTAGTACAAGGGAACGAAGAGAACATTCGTCTTCCACAATTTGAGCAATTTTCAAATTACCTTTGTTCCCCTACTTCCAGGCAATTTACAGTACCTGGTTAAATACAGACAACATCCATAGCCTGTAAACAGGTCACTGTGACTAAGTAATCTTGTAAATATAGGAAAAAATGATAATTAAGTTCAGTTGAAAAGAAAATTGATGTCTTTGAACCTGAACGTAATAAAGATATAAGAAAGGTGAGCAAATAAGGGGATGTTGTAGGATATTCTGAATATTCCAAGTTTGCCTGATTAGAAGAGAACAAAAATTAAGATAATGCAAAGGAACAGAAGGTGTTACTTTGAAAATGGAAATAAAACGTAAAGGCTATCAGGAAAAAAAAAACAGGACATATACTGTACTAAACTTTTGAAGGATGCTGTAAAACAGAGTAAAAATTCATTTCATTTTTTGTGTTTATTCTTTGATGAACATCATATGAAAGTTACTTAGGGACAGAATAGGACAGATCATTGACCATTGTCCTCCTTGCAGGCAAACTTGGATATAGTGGATTTCTCATGATCACTGCTTGTAAGAGAATTGTAATGTTTTTAAAATTGTCAAGCTGTCATCCTCTTATGTCTTCAATTTCCCTAGTGGTTATATTACCTTTATATTTACATTACCAGATCTACAAAAGGGCAGATTAGTGTTAAGGAAAACTGTTTAATTTTGCTGTTATTGTACTTTTACACTATTATGTGCTATTAAGTTTTTCATTTTAATGTAATAAAAGAGCATATCTCATAGGCCTCCCATTGCTTGACCAGTACTCTTCATGGTCTTAACACTCCTATCTTTCTGACTTCAATAATGACTTTGATACATGTGGTGGGGTTAAAACACTGCTGTGCTATACCTGCAGGAAACTGGCTTCTAATCCTAGTCTCAGTCACTGTCCATGTGGAGTGTGCGCATTCTTCCTAAGTACAAGTTATTTCCAGTTTTTTTTTAACCCCCTGTTGTGATGTGAAATTTTGCATACAAGTTGATAAATATTTTGTATGTCTTTATTTGTAACTTAGACAAAGCAATATAATATTAGTGTTATATTAGTGAAAAGCATTCATGCTTACCAAACCCCATACCCTAAGTCAGGAAAGTAAATTTTATGACAGGGTTGGCGGAAGTGCCTCAAACCAGTTTGGCAAGTGTTTCTCTGCTATAGTCTCTCTCTCGACCCTCACAGGAAAGTCAGGCTGCCTAACTGCCAAGCTTTACTTTAACATATGGTTTGGAGGGCAGGTGTGAAGGTGTTTTATTCACCCATTGGTCTGAAGTATGGCTGTTTGGAATTGGCTTGTATCAAAAGCCTTTAAGTACCACGACACCCTATTGGCTCTAGGGGTTGGACAGAAAACCTATAAATTTGCTTGCTTTACCTCATTCTTTCTCTCTCTTATCAAACTGATGAAAGACACCATGAACAGAAAAGGACAACACAATGAAGAGCACTGCTCAGCAGCCATATTGAGACAGGCATGCGGCCTGTTCTGAAGAAAGCTGACCACAAAATAATGTCTTAACTAGAGACATTTTAAGTGACTAACAAGTCTGTGTGCTGCCTGAAACTACACATCAACATTTATCAGATTGTATGGTTGCCAATATTCAAATGTACTTTGCATATTGTTATTATTTATGAATATTATCAGTAATACATTGTTCAAATTGTAACTTAACTCCTGCTTTTCTTTTACTACACCTAATTGCCTGAGGTTATAAATGTAGAAGGGAAGGTGGGGAGAAGTTATATGGTACAATACCTTATAAACAGTGGTAATTCTGGAAGATTTGAGGCATTCTGACAAAGGCTACATATTAATAATACAAAAGGGGAAAGTAGAGTAAAATATTACTCTAACAAGAGAAAATACCCCCATATTCTGAATATGTGTTTTGTAAGTTAATTGGCATCTATAAATTGCCTCAGTTTAGTTGTGAGAATGTATTATGCCCTTCAAAGCACTGCGATTCCAGCATCACACTAACAGCTACCAGGATAGACTCTGGCTTTTCTGTGAACTTATAATTTAATTAAGCAGCTTTCATAATGCATAAATAGATGGATGATATTAATACCGGTATTTTGTTTTTCAAGTCACTTAATCTTGGATATTACTTTCTATCTAAATTAGTAAGGATCTGGGTGAGACGTATCTTACAATATATTAAAATATGTTCATACTGATATAGTATTTCAGTAATGTTTTTCCAATGCTTGTATTAAATATGATCTTTATGGAAATCTATTTATGAAAAGCTTATCATCACATTCTAGCACATTCCAACCAACAGTCATATTTACATACAGTTAATTCCCAATTGTCTTCTCCTCATATGTTAGCCACCTGTTGTTCTAATTCCTGTACAAAGAATCACCATTCACAGATAGCATTTCTCCACTCCATAGACACTTTCTGCAATAACTGCCAAGTTTCTTGACAACTGCAGGAGCTGTTCTGATGTGCAGTAGCCATAAACGGTAACTGCACCAAGGAAGTCCTTCCTCCAGGCACTTACCTTTCCTCTACTGTTTTCTGTTTTTGGTTGAAAAATTATAATTGGCTAATTATGTTTTTTTTTGTCGTGAGTAGAAACAAAAAGCCACTGATATACAGTTTATATTAGCATTTTAGTTCATGAAGAAATATAAATGAGGTGTGATTAAGATAATTTAACTTTAAGGAACATTCTTAATGTAGAACTGTTCATATACAGAATGTCGCATAATTATTCTTTTCGAATAATACACAAATGGAAAGGGTTCTGAATTGTTCCACCTAGTAGAATTTTTCCGATTAAGCTCATTCTTAGTTTATTGATACTATTTCTTCAATAATTAATAAAATTACCATAACATAAAATTGTAAAAATGCATGGCTTTCACTTTGCAAAGGTTATACATATATGATATTACTTGCAAAATGAAGTGTGAAAAAATTGAAGACTACAGAATGGTAGGTACAGAATAATAGAGAAACATTCTGCTAGCCATTTTCTCTCATTTTCATGGACCTTAAGGACAATTAAACCAGTTTAGTGACACAAAAAAGGATTATTCTGCAACATGAGAAGTCTGTATGGGATACTACGTAAAGAGATTGTGCCTGACTATCCTTTGTTAGGTTTCACTGTCCACTGTTTTGTATGGATTTTGTATTTTTTGTAATTTCTTATTTAATGTTGTTTGCCTGTAGATCTTACATTATCCCAGGGATCCAAAATTTCTGCCAAGAACTTACATCATGGGTGTGGTCACTTAATGCAAGTGGCAAGGTCATGAAGTCATCATGTGATGTAATATACAAATAGTCATGTGGTAAATGTTTTCTTCATTACAGTATAAAAGCAGCCCTATTTTATGGTAAGATTTGTAGCTCTTTTGATCTTTTTAGAAAAGTAAGATTCAGTCTTTTTGATTCCATTTCTGCTAAGTTTTCATTAAATAATAATAACAAATTTTATTTGTTATTATAGCACCTTCCCCATGCTCAAATCACTTCCAGAAACTCAAAATGAACAACAAGAACATAGCAGAAAAATGATCAAATACACAGCATTGGATACAAAATAACCTACTGTATTATAAAGCACTGCTGTCTGTGTGTGTGCATGCACATTTGCGTTCCCTGCAGTCTGATTGGTCAGTTTTGTTTTGGTCTGATTGATCATTTTGGCTTTGGTGGCTCAGTGGTAAGGATGATGAGACAAGACAGAGGATGTTTTGGGGTGCAAAGTTCTATTTCAACAATGAAAGAGCAAATAACATACTAAGTATTGTGGGGTCGCAAAATACTAACAAGACAAAATTCAATTTGCCTCCAAAAATGGGAAGTATTGACAAGAATATGAATGATGTGAATTTAAAATTCAGTGAGTTGCACATCCATAGTCTGATAATTGGTTATTTTTGTTGGTTATCTTTGACATCACACTAACTGTGTATCTATAGTGTGAAAATGTATCTGTTTTCAAAAATGCGTTCTGCACTGCTTACTTAGCAATTTCATTTTGCAAATCTGGACATTGCATTTTTCCCCCCATTCTTCTTTGCAAAACCGCTCAAACTCTGTCTGGTTGAACAGAGATTTTCACTTTTTCAAGTCAAAACACTCTAGGATATTAACATTCTTGCTTCCCTGTATTTTGCTTCATATATTTTACCCTCTGCTCTCACAAACCTTGTAGGGACTGTTACTGAAAGGAGAAGCTTCTCCACAGCATAAAGCTGCCACCATCATGCTTTATTGTAGGCATGGTGTGTTTTTAATAATGTACAGTGTTTGGCTTATGCCAAACATGGCATTTAGCCTAATGGCAAAATAAAGCTTAATTTTGGTCTCATCATACATAGGATCGTCTTCTTGTTGACTTCAGAGTCTTCCATGTGCCCTCGATCAAGCTCTAGAAGAGATATCAGTTGCGTTTTTTTTTTTTAACAGTGGTGTCCTCTTTGCTATTCTCCCATAAAGCTGTGACTGGTGAAACGATCGTTGTCATATGCAGGGTCTCTCCAATTTCAGCTTGCAACACTTTTCAGAATGATCAGAGGTATTTTGGCCCCCTCTTTAGTCTTCTTCATGCATGATCACTCAGTTTTTGTGGATTGCCTATTCCACGCAGAATTACATCTGTGCAATACTTTTTCTATTAATGAATAGTTTACCTCTACTGCAAGGAATATTGAATATTTGGATATTTTCTTGTCTGCATCTCCCAGCTTGTGCTTCAGTTGATTGTAGTATAAATGTACCTTATCTGGTTCAACCTATGGTGAGTTAGTATGGTGGCCTATCCTATACAATAAAGACAGAAGAACCATCCAAGCAACTTGTGAAAAGGTAATTGAAGAGCACACATAATTATGTTAATTCAAAAACATATTGAATATTTAGGAGTGTCATATCAAAAATAGTGAATATGCATGCTTCAATTACTTCATCTTTGTATTTATTATTAATTTACACCAGTTTGCAGAAATATGTTTTTATTAAATGGCTTTTTTTCTGGTGATCAGTGTGAAAAAGCCAAATTAACTTTAGTGTAATTCAGTGTTGTATAACAATAAAATCTGAAAACTGCCAAGGGAGTGAATACTGTAGGCACTGTATACATGAGAACTTCATTTTTTATTTTTTGACTTAGCATATGCAATATTTAGATTTACTATTTACTAATTTATTTGTAGGTTAAAAAATAGATGGTGAAGGGAATTGTCTCTTGTGAACATAAGTGGAACTTTTATACAATGGGATGGTGACAAAATGAATTAGCGACAAAATTTGAATCATGCTGCTCAGAGGAAGATACATATCACACAATGGTTACAGCTGATAATTTTATAATAGGATAGAAAACATTTACATTTACTTGTTTGGCTGACTCCTTTATCCAAGGTGACTTACAACATTTATGATACAACTAGTAATGGTGCACTGCATGATAATGTGCAGTGAATACACTTGACTTGAGCGTTCATAGTTTTCATTCTCTTTCTCTGTACGTTTAGCATTCGTTTGCTCAGAGGTTGATGCGTTTGCTGCTTCCTGAGCAGATCTTCTTTTCTCCACCCTAGCGGCCCATTTCTTTTCTTCTTTTGTTGGCATCTTTGGTTCACCGACAAAAGCGCGAAAGAAATATGCGGCCGACAAAACCGCTATTGACAAATGAGCGCCGACAAACCTGCTAACTGGTTTTCAACAAATGCGCGCCGACAAAATCGTCACGACAAAATCGCGAGAGAGGCCAAGAGAGTGGGACGTGTACATGTGCATTATGTACACATTATGTGCTTGGTTATAACTGTTATAACTGCTGATGGTATTCCGCGAACAAATAACTCAGTCGAGGGTTGGCATAACGCATCGTATACAAAGCAGAATTACCAGCAGTCAGGCAGCCAGCAAGTCTAAATACACTCAACTATCAAGACGTCTTGCTGCAATTCTTCCTACATATGCAGGGCGTGATCTTAAGGATTATCTGCGTGCCGTGCTGATGGCATGCCGCGTCTCATAATATTGACTTCTAAAATAAACATTATTATATATGCTTTAAACTAGTAATTCGTATTTAATGAAACTTTTGCGATTTTGTTGGCGCGATTTTGTCTGTGTGATTTTGTTGCCGCAATTTTGACAGCGCATTTTAATCGTCGCTATTTTGTCGCCGCTCATATGTCTATCGCGCAAATGTCGGGTCACAGCATCTTTCTACATTAAACCTGATTAAGTCAGTGTTTGTGTTGCAGTTACTTAGTATGTTTTCTTTAATTTTTCATTTAAGCTGGCACTTAACTCTTCAATCTGACTCAAGAATGATTTAAGATATGAAGAGGTAGGGGAAGTGCCAAGAGTTGATTCTATAATAAAATAAAATAAACATAAAAAGAGTAATAACCTTGGAGGTCAATCATCACCCCAAAAGTGAATAGTAGACATCACGTAGTATATGTGTACCAAATCTCGGGTCAATAGGTCATACGGTTTGCGAGCTTCAGGTGATTTACATTCTGAACAGACAAACGAACAGCCACGGTAGTGTATTGTATATAAAAATTGGTTACATTTCTTTTGGTTTTCCATTTGGAGCACAGGCTGGTCAAGGGGCTTGCTCAGGGTCACACAGTGTCAGCAGGGGGATTTGAGCCCACAGCCTCAGAGTTTGAAGTCCAGAGCCTTAACCACTACAAAACACTAATAACAATTTTAAGATGCTGACAGATCTTCACAAGAAACAGCAAAAATATGCCTCAGTGATTATAGAAATTTGCCTTTTCTTCAAAGTGTGGAGAAAAGGGTAATACTTATGTTGACGGCATGCCTGCTTTCTTGTTCAAGAATCCATCATGGGAAGTGCAGTCCATTAGAAAAAATAATTTCTTGTTAATTTATCTTCTTTTTTTACACGAACCTAACTATACTTCAGGCTAACACACCAAGGTATTATTAATATCATAAGCAGACAGGCACACTTCATTATAATCACTCAATGGCCCAAAGAATTATGTCTTATGTCTACAGGCATTTCTGGGCAACACAGCCATCTGGGCTTTACTGCCTTGACTAATATACCTACTGTGGAAGCAGACAATTCCTCCATGTCTCACATACTGTAAAATACACACACATGCTGTTTATAGTCTGCCTCATATTATAGCTGGAAATTGTGATGATGTTGTGGGAACAAAGATGCTAATTGACAATTTGCATAAAATGTAAATACAGCTGAAAAAAGGCATAATGAGACAAGTGGAAACTTAAACTGGAAACTATACTACAGAGAAAGCAGTGAAGCCATATAATGAAAGTGTAATTCAACCTCAAGGCACATTCCTTGAAAGATTCACCTACTTTCTGAACCTGTCTGTTCTAGCTCAGGGTTATACTGGCAGCACTGAGAACAAAGCAATGATGAGCCTGTGTACTGTGAACTTGTACACACACCTACACAGGGTCAAGAGGTTGATCCTTAACTTAACATGGACAGATTTTTGATATGGTAGGAAAACCTGGACAGACACGCTGAAAGTAACTGGGCTGAGATTTGATCCTATGTCCCAGAGTTATGATGAAGCACGCCTAACCCCTGCACCAAGTTTCTTCCATTTTTTTTATAAAATTACTAGGGGGCCTTGCCCCCTGCTTGCTTCGCTCACCAACCCCCCCGGCCTGTGCTAAGCACCAGCCACTTTGCGTCTCTGCTGCTCGCATACAGTATGTGGATTTCACTTTCACCAAACAACAAATCTTTTAATCCTCACGGATATGCCTCTTCATTGGCAACATGAATTAGACGATCTACAAAACTTAAAAGTTTAAATCCGAACAATATTTTCAACCTCTTTTTGCTGTTCTGTTATTTTACAGAGTAATAATTTCCATTTGTTTGCGCTAATGCAATCTTTACTATAATTTTTTTGAGACTTTTGAATTTTAGTACTTTCATTATCTCTAACCAGCTCTGCATGTGTATTGTGCCATCGTTTTTGAATTCTTTACGACATTCTACTTTGTCATCTACTCTTTGTCTTTTATTTCTGGCCCCGGGTGTGGTTAAATCTCTTGGCACAAAGTCTCGTCTTGCGGGACATGAAAGTATCTCTCTGAAAAAGTCAGGCTCGTCCCAGGCTAAAAAGTCTCATCTCATCCCAGAATTTTTTTTATTATAATAGAGAAATTTCCTTAATACCACTTAGCACATGCACTCCCATAGATGCATACTCAAAGAACATTATTGCAGTTTATACAATAGAATGCATAAACTTAACGTCTTAAAGATGGAAGCCTCATGTATGCCAAGTTCATCATGAGATTATCTCAACATAGTGAAAATGTAAGCCTTAGCTAAGAAATATCAAGAAAATAGAAAGACAGAATATCTGTTCTATATGGCAGAGCAGCAGCTGGAAAAGGACAAAGAACTTGTGTATGTAGCAAGGCAGTAGTAGTGCAGCAAGTTCTCAGAGAGCTCCTTTAAAATATGTGGGATGCTAATATATTGTAAGATGCACAGAAAACAAATTCTGGGAGAAGGGCAGGCTTTGCAATAAAGTGTATTCCATAGGTGCTAGGCTGACCTCACCATAACAGTTTTTAACCTACCCATAGTTCTCAACATGACAGCTTAAACAATCTCTGTCAATACTAGTGTTTTCATCATTTACAAAAGCATTTCCATACTAAAACAGCTGAAAACACACATTACCTAGACGTTCGTCTACATGTGACGTGTACAAATGCTGAAAAATCCTTGGCGCCAGTGACAGAATTAATCACAACACTAGAATTCAGTGAATTATTTGCCTTTTGCACAAGTAAACAACTGTTAAAGATGTAATTTACATCCATACAGGTAAGCAACACAACAAGCACCATGGAAAACAACTCTTCGGTGCTCGCTATGTTAAAATGTGTTTTTCTTACATGAAGGGTAATGAATCAGGGACTGAGACATTGTAATGAGCAAGATCCGGCCAAGGAAGGGTTACATAATAAGCATGAACAAATCAGAATGTAATTAGAGTGTTCTTGCTCTATTCACATTCCATTGCCAAGCCAGCATTTTTAGGAGAATACAGCTCTAGAGAGCATTTTCAAAAGTCTTTGGAGACCAACATCTGTATTTTTAAATGAAAGCATAACAATGTGACTGTAGAGTAAGCAGCCTGCACTCCATCTACTGTGTAATGCTATATTTCATGGCCTTTTTAGAACTCACTTATTCTGCCCTGGGTCATGGCACCTTGGTGATTATGCAGGCAGTGTTGGGGATTTAGAAGGAACTAACCCTGAACAGAGTACCAATGGTTAAATATAAACATATTACATACAGTATATAATAGTATGCATAGTGTTTATTTTTTTTTAATTAAAAGTTAAAAAATTTCAATTCTATTTGAGAAGTCCTTATGTGGGCTTTCTTGTTACTGCACGCATTTTTCAAAAGTGATAAACAAGCTGAATTGATTCCTTCTTGTATTTTTTTTGTCACATACTGCTTTGCTTTTAATAATAAACTTTAAATAACATACACACAACTAAATAGATAATTCAAAAGTATTTTCTACCCAAAGTACGATATTTCTATTGAATGAATTGTGTTTATAACTAACTCGAACATTGATATAATTGACTTATTTCAAGATTTTGCTTTTATTCATAACCACAATGCAAAGATACACAAGATACACAAAGCCTGGTACAATGATGACATAAATGTTTACCACAGTGTAGCCCCTTCCAACCAGTATTCTGACTCTCAGTTCAACTAACACAGTGGAGATGAAGGCTGGTTATGTCCACAGTGCCCAATGATGGCCTGAAAGTAGTCTGATTAGTATTGATTCCTGTTAACTTTAATGCTTTGTTGATTATTCAACATTAAAATTCAGCAGTTCAATGAAATTATTCAGCAGATTTTCCGTATTTGTAAGTCAATTGAAAAATGTAAAGTTACTTTACAATAACTAAAGGAATAAAGTGTAGGGAATCTATGCTTTGCATTATATGGCTACTTCAAAGAGACAACAAGGACATGCATTACCCTTTCAGACAGTCTACTTGCTTTCTTCAAGAGCCATGTAAGAAAATTACAGCTGTTTAGGGAGAGCAAGAGGTGTTTACTGCCACATCACAGACCGAGAGTATTGATTAATGAAGTGTCTTGAACACAATTTATGTTTACTTAATTCATCTAAAGTATTCCCACAATGGATGGTAATTCTGTATTCATTTGGGTAGTGTATTAAGAGGTGAAAAAGAACAGTTGTTAAGCCTACTGCATTGCAGTAAAATGTAAAAATGATCTCTTCAGATCAGAATTGGTTTTATTGGAAACCTGAAGACCCTGTGGTTTTTGGTGGTTATTTGAAAACCGCTGATTACTGATATATACCATTTTAAGAGTAAAAGCCCATATGTTTGTTTGTATAGGTGACAGAAAGGATCAAGTGAATTTCTAGTATCATTATGTATCAGTGGAGAGACAGAGTGCGTGTCTGGCTGAGCATGTAGTGATTTAACTGCTCATTTACTGACTTTATGTATGTGAAATAGAAAAGCACATATGTGCTAAGCACTGTGTGTTAAGTTTAAGTCCCAGATGGGATGCAGCAGAGCCATATGTTTCTGAAACAAATTTTATTTAATTAATCCTTCATGTGACATAGCTATTCACAGTTTGAACTAAATAAATGAAATATCAAGTTAAATGGTTTTGTACCATTTGTTGATGTGCCAATAACATACATTCTCCAGTGAAGAGTTCAGGGAATACTCACTGAGCAGTGAGTATTCACAGAAAACCCAATCTCATTGAAGGAGGTCTCTGCTATGTATTATGTTGGCTATATGCAGACGTGGGGGTTAAATAGACCTGCCACTGCACCTGTCAGACAGAGGTTTGGACTGACATGGGTAGACCCAATGAGGATTCAGGTTCTGCTTTGCTTTTGCTTTCTGATATATTTAACCATTCCCCTTTGTACTGTACATTGCTCCTTTTTTTATTTTTTTAGCAATTTTTTTTTCTTTATACATTGGCATACTTCATGAATGGCCCAAGTGCACCTCTGATCATCTATGACTGTTTATCGTTTTCCTAACTCAAACCAATGTTATCGGGGTTTGTTTGTTGATGGTAGAACACCAAAGTAAGAAATAACTGGTATTTACAGTGCCTCCCGACTCCGGCTCCTTAAATGGAGTGATTCAGCCCCTTTTATAATGCCCCGGATGTGCTCCAGGTGTTCCGTGATGACCTTCCTGCAGCACTTCCTGGTGTGGCGGAAGTGCTGCATGGGCACCCGGAAGCACTCTGGGTGTACCTGGTTCCTGTTCCTGCAGCACTTCCTGATGTGACAGAAGTGCTGAAGCCCAAGGCTCCATAGTCATTCAGACGCCCGTGGTGGTGGCCATGGGCACCAGCAGGTTTGAGCTTCTAAGCTCCGATCCCATGGCCCCAATGCAAACCAGGTCGACTGCCCTCTTGTTTCCTGGGCGAGGTATTGTCCCTCTCCCAGTCCTTCCATCTTCCAGGCATCCCAGCTGGACAGGATCCCCAACCATCTGCCACAATGCATGTATCTTTATATATATATATATATATATATATATATATATATATATATATATATATATATATATATATATATATATATATAATCCACCGTCTGTCTGTCTGCTTTTCACAAGAGAAGTATTTAATGGATTTAAATCAGGTTTTTTTGTATAATTTGCTTGAATATTCTGGTTGATTTTGCAACTTCGCTCATTGCCCAAGTATCATAGTTTGCTTGCTGGAGTGATTTATTCACATTAATCCAAGGAGAGGGGGAAGCATGATGTAAGGTGAGGGGAGCCGGGCCAGGACTTCCTCACTCATGCGCCAGCCTCCATTCGAATCAGTAAACCTCTGGCCACGTTTTGCAGCATACCTTGCCTCCACTTAGCTAGCGATACCTGTATGTTTACTGTTTTTAAAGTATGTCCCGTTTCACTACTATGCGGGTGAAGCCGCGGGGGACAGCTAGTAGATGATAAATTCACAAAAATTGCTATCATGCATAGACTTCTTGAGTGTCAGGTGTGAGACACTACCATCTTTTCCGTGACAATTAACCCTTTCAGCATTTCAAATTATGAAATGATTATTGGAGAAGTGATAGGAGAACCAGTATGTGCATAAACTCAACAGTGTGGGGATTTATATGACAAGTGGAATAAAAGATTAGTGTTTTGAAGAGCAACACAGGTGCCACCATGATCAAAAATTGGGAGCATGCCAATCAGAAAAAGACTATATTGGATTGGTGGTACCTATGAGTGACTTGAATTCACCAGAGTTTCAAGGCAATAGCTATAACTCTAATGAAGGAAATCAATTTCAATTATGAGTTTAGCCACCTAATAATATTTTGTCTAAAAATGTTCTCTCTTATTATTTTTTATTTTTTTTACTTAATCACATGTTTAACCAAGCTAGTTCAATGATGTCCAGCACAACACTTTGAACATGACAGCTGCACAACTTCTTAGCTGCTCAAACTGCAAAGACTTATGTTTTCCATATAAATCTTTAATGCGTGGCACATGTGAAGGTAATGTGTAAAAACTGTCAAACCTTGATAAATAATCTGTCTGGGCTCTTTATCTCCATCTACATTTTGTAGAGTTCTGTAGTTTGGTGTGATTCATTTTGTAATAAATAATGGTAGTTAGTGTTTTAGATTTTTTTATGTTCACTGACATAAGCTGAATTGTTCATTCATAATTTAAAGTCTACTGCAGATTTTGCTGCTTTGTCATATCTTATAACAGCGACATCATGCATGTTTTTCTTTTAAGTGATAAGTCAAGTACTTGTTTGAATTTAAGTTTGCCTTCACTTAGTTTACAGGCATTAACAATTTTGTCCTTTGAACCATCTGGAAGAGTTTAAATCAAAAACATCCATGTTACATTTTATCTTTCTCAGCAATTGTTAATGGAATAGATTAGATTAAGGATTTCAAACGTTAAGTCAAGGTCCCCCAAAATGCTGTATCAACTAATATAAACCCAATGTGATGAAACAGAGCATGATTTTACATCTTGGTTACGACTATTAATAATTATACTGCATGACTTTGTATAAAAGTAGACCTGTTAATGAATGTAAATGCTTCAGACATCTGACACATGTATTTAAACGTATGTCATATGATATTTCTAGGCCTGGGATATTCATCCCTTTATTGTTGTGGCACCTCCAAGAATTTGAATATTTTGAAGTTTCCCCATTTTCTTTCATTGTTAAATTGTTAAGTACTGAACTCTAACTAGGCACAAATAAAATTGAGATTTCTTAACTTCTAACCCTGCCCCTAATATTACATCTAGGGATTTTAACAAATGATTAATCAATTATTGCTTAAAGTAAGAATAGCAGCATAGCTTAATTGAGGGATAAAAATTAGAAAAACAAAAGTTTCCATATTTTTATTTTACTAAACTTATACAGTTACATATGAGTCCAGATCAAAAAAAGCAGAAAAACACTCAAGTTACATATAACTCTAGGTAAGAAAAAAGTCAATTGTGATATTTTACAGTCATATGAAAAAGTTTGGGAACCCCTCTCAGCCTGCATAATAATTTACTTTCAACAAAGAGATAACAGTGGTATGTCTTTCATTTCTGGGGTGTTTTCCAAACAAAGATTTTTAGTGAAGCAGTATTTAGTTGTATGAAATTAAATCAAATGTGAAAAACTGGCTGTGCAAAAATTTGGGGACCCTTGTAATTTTGCTAATTTGAATGCATGTAATTGTGAGAATGATTACAGACAACCCACAGATCGCCTCCAAAGACATGCAAGAACATCTTTCTGCAGATGGTGTATCTGTATATCGTTCTACAATTCAATGCAATTTGCACAAAGAACATCTGTATGGCAGGGTCATGAGAAAGAAGCCCCTTCTGCACTCACACCACAAACAGAGTTGTTTGTTGTATGCAAATGCTCATTTAAACAAGCCAGATTCATTTTGAAACAAAGTGCTTTGGACTGATGAGACAAAAATTAAGTTATTTGGTCATAACAAAAAACACTTTGCATGTGAAATGTCAAATTTGCCTCCAAATTTGGTGGAGGTTCCATCATGCTGTGGGGCTGTGTGGCTAGTTCAGGGACTGGGGCACTTGTTAAAGTCAAGGGTCGGATGAATTCAACCCAATATCAAAACATTATTCAGGATAATGTTCAAGCATCAGTCACAAAGTTGTAATTACGCATAGGTTGGATATTCCAACAAGACAATAACCCAAAACACAGTTTGAAATCTACAAAGGCATTCATGCAGAGGGAAAAGTACAATGTTCTGGAATGGCCGTTACAGTCCCCTGACTTGAATATCATCCAAAATCTATGGGATGATTTGAAGCAGGCTGTCCATGCTCGGCAGCCGTCAAATTTAACTGCACTAGAGAGATTTTGTATGGAAGAATGGCCAAAAATACCTCCATCCAGAATCCAGACACTCATCAAAGGCTATAGGAGGCATCTAGAGGCTGTTATATTTGCAAAAGGAGGCTCAACTAAGTATTGATGTCATATCTCTGTTGGGGTGCCCAAATTTATGCACCTGTCTAATTTTGTTATGATGTATATTGCATATTTTCTGTTAATCCAATAAACTTAATGTCACTGCTGAAATACTACTGTTTCCTAAAGGCACTTCATATATTAAAAGGAAGTTGCTACTTTGAAAGCTCAGCCAATGATAAACAAAAATCCAAAGAATTAAGAGGGGTTCCTAAACCTTTTCATATGACTGTATATGGTAATGTTTGACAATGAAGAGTTCCAGTTTTGTAATCGTTTGGAAAAAGTTCTCCTTCTAACTTCAAACTATTCCTGTATTTATTTTTAAAGGAAGAATAAAGGTAGAAAAGTAGAAACTCAGAAGAAACTGATACTTTCTTTTTTCGACCACTGCTAAGCTGTTCTTCAAGCTGTTGTGCTAGGAGGCACCTAACACACAAGCCTGCAATGTTTTGGCAAATATTGAGGATACCTCATCCTTGTGAGAGATATGGGGGCTTTCTAGATTGAATATGTTGCTGAAATATCTGATGACTAACATTGTTTTATCATTTCTTCAAGAACTGCTATACAAGCATCTAAATTAGTACAGAATTACCAATCAACAAACTGTCCATGCATAAACAACATTTGTAACACAATGGGGTTAAAAAAGGTAAATTGTGTAATTGTATTTGGATTTGTAATTAATTAAATTCCCTTTCAGGATTCCCTCTACAAAAAAACAATGTCTAATAAGCATATGACTAAGTGAAAAAAAATGTTAAAGTGTGCTAAGTGTCCAAGTGAGGTCCTCACTGATGTAGACGCCCAGATATGCTGCTCACCCTCTCCACTTCAAGACCTCGGATGAACTGTGGCCAGTGAGGTCTCCTCTCCTTCCTCATGTCCACTATCATTTCCTTTGTCTTGTCTGTGTTGAAGGTGAGGTTGTTGTCCTTACACCATGACACCAGACTGACCACCTCCCTCCAGTAGGCCGCCTCATCCTCACCAGTGACGCATCCTATCACTGCGATGTCGTCTGCGAACTTTAGGATGATGTTATCTTTGTGGGAGGCGACACAGTAGTGGGTGAACAAGGTGTAGAGGATGGGGCTAAGGACACATCCCTGTGGGGTGCCTGTGTTTGTGATAATGATGGCTGAAATCCTATTACCAATCCTGTCAGATTGGACCTGCCAGTCAGAAAGTCTGGGAGCCAGTCACAGAAGGTAGGGTGCAGGCCAAGTGCTTTTTTTTTGACCAAGGGGCCAAAAGCATTGAAGACACAGGAATAAACCAGAAATTAAAGAAGGTGCCAAAGAATTCTGGCTAATGGACAAGAGTTTGCTTAAGTACAGCAATTAAAATAGCATTCAGTGTTTTTATTCCTTGCTATGGTAGATGGTTATGAGTGAACAGAGGACCATGAGAAATTATGTAGTAAATGTGAGCTGAGATACTAACCCTTTTTATATAAAAAGTATCATTTTTCACTGCCTATTTACTCAGTTGTAATCAGAGATACACAACAATGACACTGATTTCCCCATTCAGTGTATTAATAAAAACAATGTCCCCCACCACCACTGAGCAGAAAAATATACAAGGGCTTATGTGGAGCTACACACTCAAGTGGAGATCCCATAAAGGAGACATGCATGAAGGAACAAGGAGATGATGACAACACTGAGTTTAGCGTTTTAGTGTTTAGGTGACCCACAGTTTGGCACCTACCCAGTCAGTAACTGTCCTGTACCTCCATTAAAATAATAGAGAAGATTGATAAGAGAATACGGGAGATGTGTTGGTAATATCATATAACAGTTTGGGAACAAATACAGTATATATACAGAGGCTTTTATTTAAAAAAAGGACCATAGCTGAGATGCAAAGTATGGATGAACATTAAACTAGTCACACCCTCTGAAAAGTGCTATTTTTAAAGCCCACCACTGTGACAATGGTTTTTTGGATGCTTTTGACTCCCCCATGAATACATGCATTGATGCTTTATTCAAATGTTAAGAGGGATGGCCAGCATTTAAGAAGTTACCAGAGCAAGCACATAACCAGGTTGACACAAAGTAGGTTAATACTCACAGAAAACCTCCAGGCAAGTAACAGAAACACACTGACATCAGGGACAGTTCTGTATACACCATCATAGGAGTGCAGGATCTGCCTGACAGCAGTATGTCTTGTATGTTTGATGCATGCCAGAGAACAGTATTAGGTAGGGGAGCCAATACAAATGTGAGAGAAAAATGGCCCAAATGAAAGCATGCAAAGCTGGTTCAGAATGCTAAGAACTGGGCAGCCAAGAATTGGGCCTGACCTTTCCTAGTATAAGGCAAGGCCAGTGAGGAAATGCCAACATCTGATGGCCACTAAATGGCACACAGTCACACGATGTCTACTTTTTTAACACCAGGTAGACATTAAGGCATATAGACAGAGTTGTAGTTTCTCTGGAACAAATGGATAGCAACGCCAGATCTCTAGGTTTTGCATAGGGATGATCTAAAAGTACCCAGAGGAATACGAAGTGTAAAATTTGGGGGAAAGTGGGTAAACAATTAGCAAGTGGTAGGAAGAAAGAAAAGGGTCTGAGGAGACTAAGAGAAAGATGGGTGGTTGGAATGGCAATTAACTTTATTATTGTACTGTGGGTTCAAGTAAATGGGCCACTTCACCTCAGTGATAGAAACATGGAGGTCCAGAGGCGCAACAGGCTTAGTTATTTTACTGTTCTTTGTTTGAACTTTGACTTGTTGTGTCTCTCTACTTGTGGTATTTTGGTTTTATAAAGAAGCATGGTTTTGTATGTTTTGCCTCCATGGTGTATTTCAGTATACAGAGGCTGCCACAAGAGACCCCTTCTATCATAAAAGGTACAGAAAGACTGCTTCTTTGGGACTGTCGATTTCATGAGACCACTCTAAATCACTAATGACTTTATCCAGCCCACACAGACACACTCAAGCATAGCCCTACATAGCACAGAAGACTGTGTTACTTGCTACTATAATTATCTGCCATTCAGTGCTGAAAGAAATCTGTGCAATTATTTGTGCTTTTGAGAAGAGGCTTTAATACTCTAATCAAGATCTTTCTGTAGAAGCTCCCAAGAGAATTGAGATTTGCACACCAAGAGTGCTTCAGGATGCTCTCAGCCTTGCTGCATTTGATGGCAGAAAGAGCAAATAAGAAAAGGAGAAGGCCATACATGCATAAGCTTATTAGCTCCTCTGAGTTTATGGGAAGGCTGGCAGTTTATCTTTAATGGTGTACAGTATGTAAGGCCGTCTGGAAGGTGAAGGAAGTAGTTCTGATGTTTGATAAGGCCCTGATAAATAAGAACAGAGCATTAACAACAAACGCACTTGGGAAAAAAAAATCAAGTTTCCTCCTAGCAGCAGCCTCTGCCAGTTCATTGCAGCTTTTGTCTGGCACTAGGGCAGAGCATCAGGGATTAAACATTGCAATGAGAATGTTTCACTATTGTGAATTCCATTGGCACAGCTTATGAACTCATCTGGCTCTGCTGATAGAGTTGACAGGTTTTAACTGGCAGGTGGAGGGTAGAATTTAAGATGAAGTGAAAATGTTGTTTCTGTTCATTTGCATGACTGAATGCAAAATATGTTCAGGAGTATTGCCCAGAGTGTGGAAATGTCCTTTCTGAGTTTAAAAATAATACTATGTATAAAAGCAAAGCTGTTTTTTGTAGTCTTTCCAGGGCCATTTAAAATTCAAATAAACATTTGGAGAAAATGATAAAAAGTAAAACAGTGTCTTTAACCGATTAACATACATGTGATCTTGTTTAATAAAGCTTAATAAATATTGTAAAGTCTAAATTATTCCACTTTGAATGGTTTTATTGTTGATGGAAACATTTGTTAATTGTTACCACATCAACATGCTATTTCTTAAGGAACTCTGTATCCAGCATTGTTTTTAATTGTACCACACAATATATACAAAAATATCACTGAAACTTGTTGGGATCTTTGAAATGTTAGGGATTCTCTGTTGTTCAAGTCGTCTCTGGGGTTTGGTTTATTTTTCTAGTTGAAAGTAATATTTGTGTTCCTACTGAAGTACTAGGGTGTTGTACCGTGTTAGCCATTATGAATGTAGAGAAAAGCCAAGCCAAATGACACCTTTTATTGGCTAACTAAAAAGATTACAATATGCAAGCTTTCGAGGCAACCTTCTTCAGGCAAGATGTAATACAGAAACTGAAGTTACCTGTGTGTATATACACACTAGGACAAGAAACAACAATGGTAAATATTTAAATGAAAAATCTTAAATGTAAAAAATTAATAGGTTCATTCAGGCTATGATTAATTAAACAGGAGAGAGAGGAACAATGTATGGTCAAGATCTTTAGATAAGATAACTGTCCAACAAAGTCCTTTGAAGTTTGTGATGAGTTTTTCAAAACAAGAGAATTAATGTCTGCATGAAATGTCCTAACACTGCACTCTATGTGGGAGAAACTGGACAAACACTCCACCAGATAATGAATTTACACAGGTTCCACATTAAACGTGGCAACACAGATGTTCCTGTAGCGGCCCACTTCAACAGCCATGGACACTGTGAGAGGGACTTTAAAGTCACAGTGCTTATGGGCAACTTCAAAACGCAGCAAGAGAGAAAAGAATGGGAAGTTAAACTCATGTTAAAATTTAATACATTACAACATGGGTTGAATAGAGACAAGTGTTTTATAGCCAGGTATGAGGACTGTTTGCATATCTCAGAATGACACAGACAACCTGTCTACAGACCCATATTGTTTTGAAAAACTCATCACAAATTTCAAAGGACTTTGTTGGACAGTTATCTTATCTAAAGATCTTGACCATACATTGTTCCTCTATCTCCTGTTTAATTAATCTTAGCCTGAATGAACCTATTAATTTTTTACATTTAAGATTTTTCATTTAAAGATTTACCATTGTTATTTCTTGTCCTAATGTCTGGATATAAGCACAGGAAACTTCAGTTTCTGTATTACATCTTGCCTGAAGAAGGGGCCTGAGTTTCCTCGAAAGCTTGCATATTGTAATCTTTTTAGTTAGCCAATAAAAGGTGTCATTTTGCTTGGCTTTTCTCTATGTTCCTACTGAACAAATTAAGAACTAATGAATTATACAGCATATTGAAAGAGAAAAGACCAAGTCATGGCTTGTTGCCTCCTGTTGAGAATGGTGGGGATAGTAGGACAGTAAAAGCTAAACATATTAGGCATGTTCAGTAGCCTGTATCACACTGTTGCCATGTTGGCATTGTATAGTTTCTCAATATTGTTTTAGTACTTATTGGTGATCTGAGGTGTCTGGGATGTTGTAGCCAGAAGATAATGTAAAGGACCTCTTTCAGGCAGGTGAAATTCAATTGTTTTCCTCACCGTGAAATTGCACAATAGTGGCAAACATACAATGTATAAATACCAGTGCTCAAAGGGAAATAGCTAGAAAAAAGACATTTTAGGCTGACAAACAGGCAGTATAAAACATTTATGTTACACTTCCATCAATGTTATGCTTTAACTAGCAAACATGCAGTCCTCCGGTCCTCAAATAAACATGCTTCATAAAGTGAAAACTGAACATTTCCATTTTGGCCACACATTCAGTGGTAAAATATTCTGCCCCACAGTTATTGTCATTGACAATCTAACTGGAAATTACAGCTAGTCAATCAAACATGGATTTAAGGATGTAAAAGTAATGTTTATATAGGAATGGAAGTTGTGAGTATTTGATGATCTCCTTGTTTGTTGACATACTTTTCATTGTCATCATCATTCTTGAATTCTGCATTGTGGACCATGCGTGGCATAGTATTCAGCTGGCTCTATATTTAGTCTGACCTCTCATCATTCTTTGCTACTGAAGTGT